>NC_052354.1:30979136-31043682 GCF_009727055.1 Benincasa hispida
CCGATATATAAGACTGAGTTTCTAAGTTTTATAGAGAAATACAATAAACTAGGGCATCCCATACCCATGGTTTTTGCCATTTGGTATCTCATACCTGATATTTCTCTCACTTGCCCTATGTTATTAACCTCTAGTATTTCTAGTCTTACTAGACGATTCTTAAACACTTTAGCCGAGAGAATCATTGTCAACATATTAGTATACAAATAGGTTTCTAATGGGGAATTCATCTTTTTCTCAATAATGGTTAGGAAACATATTTTCCTCCCACTACATTGAGGTACTCTCAACTCTTTGATTAAGATGGTCTGACCTGTCTTAATAACTCTTGTTAACAGTCAAAGCTAGAAATCTTAAATTCATTATACTTCGATCTTAGCCATTTAAATATCTGAATATTTGCTGATTGCTATTAAAAATTTGATTCTTAACAGAAGTTGCTATGAGATAGAATAAACATATTTCTTGAAAATGAACATTTCATTTAACACAAAAATATGTACAAAAGGTTCATCACAAGGTTTAACAAAAGTAGGTAATTTACATCTTCATCAGCAACTTCTCTTACTAGATGAGCTGAGAAAACGGTCTCCAGGATCTAAGCAGCCTCTTTGCCTTTCTCTGCTCTCTTCTCTGCAATATATTTAGCGCAATTTCTCTTCCAGTGCCCCAACTTATTGCAGTGGAAACATTTCCCTTTCTCTGCAGCGTTTTTCTTGCTCTTCTTACCAGCAGGCTTCTTCCCTTTCCCTTTGTCTTTCTTCGCTGGAATACTCTTAGTCTGCGAAGACGAGGCAACTTCAGGCTTGGAGGACATTCCTCTCTTTTCAGTAGAAGCAACATTTACTTCTGATACTGGTTCCAGACCTTTAGTTCTCAACATGGTCTGAAAAGCCTACAGCTCATTAAGTAGAGTTGTCAAGTTGTATTCAATTTTATTCATCAAGGCATTGGTAATAAATTGCAGAAAACTCTTCGCAAGAGATTCTAGAATAAAGCCAACTTGACATCTCTCATCCATCATAGCACCGTTCACTTCAGTCATATTAAAGTGGACTATTATGTCCAGGACATGTTCACGACCATCGGTCCCCTCTTTCATGCGACTATTGTAAACGTATTTGATAGCATCATGCCTCACGGTAAAGAACAGTTGTCTAAACATCCCTCTTAGAGATTCCATAATCTCTTTGGCAGTGTTCATACCCTCGTGTTTTTTCGCCAAAATGTTAGATAGGCTTGCGAGAATATAAGCACGGGCTTTAACCTACAATGTCTAGGTGATAAACCATTTTATTACCTCACATCGCTCACGAATGCTCATAAAACCGGTTACCAATTCTAATTATTCGGCTATAATCCCCAGGTAGGAGGTGTTCTATAGACCGTCGACTTAAATACCCCCAGCCTTCGACAGGATTATATACTAGTTGATTTTGTCACCCTAGTTTTACAAGTTTAACGACCTATTTTAACTATTAAAACAAGTGGTTAACCTAAGTGAACATGTAACTGTTCTTTGTTATGGATTTTAAACGTCTAACTAATTTTATAACAGCTTACAAAATTTAGACATGCTTAACATCCACGACAAACAACGAAGGTATCTAATATAACTATTATATTAAACATAACCCTAACATGCATACTATATATCATAACAATTATAACATACTGTCAATGCATGTAACATGCTTCCTACAGTGGGGTTTTAAATCTATATGGCATACTGTATGCATATACATGAATTTATTTAATTATCACATACATCTCATGCATAAACAATTAAATACTAACTGTTATGATTTTCGTTTTGGCATAAACAAACAAACAAATAGCAAACTATTACAAACAACTTCATAATCGTCTTTGAACCGCTCGAACCACTCCAAATCGAACCCAGGGCGAGTCTGAACCGGACCAACCACAACCATTTGAGGCTGAACTGGATTGAACCTTGAGTAAATCGATCGAACCGGTTGCTCTCGGTCCACCCTCAATATGCTACTAAGGCCGATCGTGTAGCGCCTGGAGGTAATCGTCTAGCGTCGTCGCCTTGGGTTGAGAGGAAGTACATGATCGCATAGTGTTCGCTGGAAGGTAGACAATCGTTTAACTCTATTACATAGGACTAGACGATCGTTTAGTTCCATTGCAATGTAATCGTTTAGCTCCATCGCATAGTACTAAACGATCGCATAACACCATCGCCCAGTGCATTCCAGTCATCGTTCAGTATCCGCCGCAGCTAAACGATCGCATAGCTCCATCGTATAGAACATTATCACATCGTATAGCATTTATCTACACGATCGCTTAGCTCTGCGACCAAACGAACGCTCAATGCTATCGCGTAGCATTTCATCGCATTGTTTAGCGCGCATTGTTGCTAAACGATCATATAGCGCCATCGTTTAGCAAAATCAACGAATCGTCTAGTTCCCACAACTTAAACTAAATGATCGCATAATGTTATCATATAGCAAATGAATGCATCGCTTAGCTTCCATAGGCACACGATCGTTTAACGTTCAACATCACAACGACCAGCGCATATTACTAAACGATCGTATAGCCTTTTTTCTCATCGTGTAGCGTCTGGAGCTAAACGATCGTTTAGCAACTGTGGGTGATATGCGTTGATGATTTTGTGTTGTGCACTCAAGTTTCCTTAGCGGAAACTACGTTGTGTTGGTAATTTTTAGGAAAACTTTGCGGTAACTACGTTGTGTTGTGCACTCAAGTTTCCACTGAGTTTCCTGGTAAATCCAGGGTCGAACTCAAGGACTGGTGAAAATACGTTGTGTTGGTAATTTTTAGGAAAACTTTGCGGTAACCAAATAAATAAATTGTTGGTTTGTTGTTGATTGCATTAATGAGAAAATAAACAAATGCGGCGGATTTGAGAAAAGTCAGTTGTGTGATAGATACACTGAGTATGCGATGAATGGGCTGAGAAGATCTTTAGTTAGCGTTACTTGGGAATGCGTAAGACTATGCGATCATGCTACAACCATGCACAACAAGTCATTTTCCAATGCAAATGCGATGCTCCTAAGTCTAGGACGCATGTGTTTAATGCAAAAGTATCCATAGAGCTTATCCTTAAGTCTCTACTCTTGTCCTATGCGATGATGCAAAATGCATAAAAGCAAAGTGACCGCATACAATCATATCCTATCTCTAGGATGCATGTGATGCGTTGATAACAAATAGTGCTTATTCCTAAGCTCCTATCTCTTGATTATGCGTTCTAATCTGAGTCTCCCGAGCCTAGATTCTAACCTGACCTTCCCAAGCTTAGATCCTGTCCTTAGACTACCCTCCCGAGTATCTCTAATGGACGAATGAAGCATACATAATACAAGATAATCGCATAGAATGAAGATTCCCTAGTTGTTCTAGCTAAATGCTTCTCAACCCATTCAACTGATTTAGCTACTCATGTGTAAATAACAGAGATGAACAGATATAGAGAAGTGAATTCCATTTCGATAAATGAGTGGAGTACAAAATACAATGGAAGTTAAAGGTAGAGAGCCTGGTAGCAATTTCTTGCTAACCGAGGCTTTTTACACTGTAAATCTTTATTCGGTCTCAAAGATGTTCCTGCTTCCGCAGGCGTCGGCCCTCTCCCTATCCTTGAAGCTTCCGACGCTCTCCCAAACTTACTGGAATGATCTGCCAGCACAACCTCCTCTCTCGCATCCTCCTTAAAATAAAAATAAATCTAAGAACAAGGCTAAACTATGAACAGACTTCTGAACTAATGAATGGTGAACCCCTTTTCTAAAGGATGCCTCTGGTATTTATAGAACATCCAAGGTGAACGACAGCTCCTCTCTCATGATTGCACAGATGGGACGGCTTTAATTCCTAACTGATGCGCCGAATATTTTTCACCAAAAAGCTGAATGTACTTGTGATTGTTATCGGCTGTCAACTTAATTCGGATTCGACTGTCATCAGCTTTCTGTCCCATCGCAATTAATTAGCCTTTCACCCAGATTCGCCCACCAAGTTGCGCTGACCAGGTAGCGGCAATCCTTCTTGAGCAAATGTTTGTGAGCACAATCATCGCAAAGCCTTGCGGTGAAGTTGTGCTCGACCGATGATTTCCTATGATCGCAATTTTCACCTTGCGTCAATACATATTCTACACAAAAATACAAAAATCAATTGTTCTAATATGATGAACGCATGTGACTGCAATATTATGAAATTGATGCTTAATGGGCGTAATTTAACATATTTTATCAACGCAAGCTAACATTGTTTAAGAACTTAGCACTATGATAATGTGCATTTCTGCCTGTTATCACATCCTCAAATTTAAACAATGCTTGTCCTCAAGCATAAGCTAAAGATTCCTTTAACAAGTCAACCGCAATGTTCTTTTCCTAGATTTCTCAAGGATACTTCATTCAAATCCTATATACCAAAATTTCCTTAAGTCTTATTCAAGTCTTCTCTCAAAATATTTTTAAGACCTAGGGACCGCAAGCTTAACCTTCAAAAAGACTTTACTAACTCTCAGAACATCGCATGATTTATTTAAAAAAGAAACAAAAAAAAAATTCACCGAGGCATCAAATGATTTTATCCTTGCATATTTCTTTTTTTCATTGTTATTTTTTTTCTGAGCTTGCGCTGATCCAAGTGCCTTGCCTTCATTTTGGCTTGCCCCCACGGGTGTCATGCAGACATCCAACTACAAGCAATGCACTCTTTCTCAGACTAAACTCATATCTACTTGGCAGTAGATTTGCGATCATTTATTTATACGTTAATCCTGATGACTTACTTTCGTTTTGGCTTGCCCCCACGTGTATCATGCGAATATCCAACTACGGGTAAGTGCCTTTCAGAACTTAACTTTTATCAACATGGGTTTCCCATTGTGTTGACTTGTTATTCTCAATTTTTTTTTTTAGAAGTAGCAAGGCCGAAAATAAATACTTCACCCCCAAATTTAAAATGCGGCAATGTCCTCATTGCCAAAAGATTGAAATAAGTCATGCGATGTTCTCAGAAAGCTTTGTAAAAAGAGTTTGTAAGAAAGCTAGTAAACCTCTAACTTCTAGAAATATTTTATGAGGTGACTATCTTAAGATTAAGTTAACTCTAGTATATGTGAAAGATATAGAAGCATGTTTTTCATCATTAAAATCATACTTGGCAAAGAGACATTATGCGGTAACTTACTAAATTTATCTATGTCGAATGATTACGGTAATCAAAGAGGATGCGGTGATAAACTTTTAAAACTAAAATGCGATGTGATAGCGCAAAATTTGAAATAGAGATAAGGAAGAATACACCCTCAAATTTGCGTTGTCGCCCGCATTGTGTATTGATGCATCCATCTTTGTGGCGATCTCTCTTCTTTGGATTGTGGTGATGGAGTGAGATAATTTTCTGCTTCATGTAACATCTCCGCAATCCTGTGCATTAATCGTTGTAAACAAACAGAGAGAGGGTCAAATTATTTAAAATAAAACAAAATTCTTTTTTTTTAATAAAAAAAATGTAGATAGCACAAAGTAATTGCGTTAATAGATAATAACGAGTATGCTAAAAGTTCATGAATTAATGATGCAGGAAAAAGGATGTTCAAAAGAGTTGTGTCCTTGATGAGGTTGATTCATATAATAACTCAGAGACCACTTATTTCAAGTTGGGTTGTTCACGTCCTTGGTGGCTTTTCCTTCTTTTCTTTGTCCTTTGGGATCTTTACTACCTTAATCTGGAGTTTTTTCCCATGAATATTCATTACAATCTCCCCCTTGCACACGTCAATTTGAGCATGACCGGTTGAAAGGAGTGGTCGTCCCAATATGATGGGCGCATCTTCATCCTCTTTATATTCCAAAATGAGGAAGTCTGCCGGCAAGATGAATTTATCAATTGAGATTGCAGCATTTTTCAGCTCCCCTTCAGAATGTATTCGAGACCTGTCTGCGAGCAGGAAAGTTTCTTTTGTGAGCGTGAGTGTGCCAATACTAAATCGTTGGAAGATTAATAATGAAATTATGTTTATGCTTGCCCCAAGATCGCATATCGCTTGGCCACTATAGACCCCTCCGATTGAGCATGGTATCGTAAAGATTCCTGGGTCACCCATTTTCGGTCGAATCATAACATTTTGCACTGCGGCTATTATTGCGATCTTTTCTTCCTCATTTTGTTTCTCTTTCACTCTTTGTGGAGCTGCTGGTGGTTAGACTTCTTCTATCTCAAAATCTAGAGGCTTAAGGGTGGACGTTTCAGGGTCTATTTTCTCAGGCTTTTCCAAACGATGGGTCAACGAGTCTTCGGTTGTTACCGCATTCAAGTTGGTCGCAATGGGCTTCTCCCCTACTTCCGCAGTCATATCGTTGCTTAACAAGGAGACTGCTAAGCATTGTTCCATCCCGTTACCCTCAACATTGCAAGGGAGCTCAGTTGAGCTCGGCAATGCTCCTTGCGGTCTATTTTTCAGCTCGCCTGCAATTTGTCCCATTTGAATTTCGAGATTTCTAATGGATATAGCTTGATTCTGAAGTACTGATTCGTTTTTCTCAATGTATTGCTTCAGCAAGCTTTCTAAGAAAGAGGATTACGGTGGTTGTGAGCTACTTGCTTGATTGTTTGTCTGACCATTGTTGCGTAGGAAGAATCCAGGTGGCCTTTCTTTTTGCGCCACGAATTGGAAGTTTTGTTGATGATTCTTCCATGCAAAATTGCGGTGGTTTCTCCACCCGGGATTATATGTATCGAAATAGGGATTATTTCTCATGAAGCATACCGACTGCGGGTTTGTTGGGCATCCATCCATCGCGTGAACATCTTTAATTCTTAATCTTTGACCATTTTCCCTTCAATTCTCGTGATTTTTAGAAATGCGATCAAGTATACTCTTTGCCTCCTCATATGTTTTGTCGAACAGACCACTAGCTGCTGCCGCATTGGCAGTGGTCTACGAAGAGGGATTCAGTTCTTGGTAAAAGATCTCCATCTGCAGGCGGTCTGGTAAGCCATTATGTGGACAGTGTCTTACCAGTAGCTTGAACCTCGCCTAGGCATCGCTGAGCGATTCGTCATCTTCTTGTTCAAAATTTGTTATTAATTTTCTTATCCTGGCATTCTTGGTTGGTGGGAAATACTTCTTCATAAACTTTTCTCCCACCTATTCCCACGAAGTTATCTTCCTCGATTCGAGAGAATACGCCCATTTCCTTGCCTGATCATAGAGAGAAAATGGGAACAAAGTTAGTCGAACCACTTCGACAAATATGTTTGGGAACACAAAAGTATTGCAGATTTCAATAAAGCTTCGGAGGTAGGCGTGCGGGTCCTCGCCACGCCTTCCTCCGAATTGTCCTGCAATCTGCATCATCTGCAGCATCATCGGTTTCATTTCGAATCTGCTTATGTCGAGGGCTGGCCTCATGATTCCTGGAGAGAAATCATAGAGGTTTGGCGATGCATAGTCTCTGATTGGGTCTATTGCGATCGTTTCGGCAGAAGGATTTGGATTCGCCATGACATTGTTATCATTTGGTGCTCCATTTTCAGGCTGCTCCGCCATCTCTTCTTTATTTGAACTGTGGTTGTTGTTTGGCGATCTCTCAATCTCCATTCTAAACGTCCTCTCAATCTTTCTGGTCGTTAAATTCACCAGAGATTGAGAGTTTGCAAAGAATTCAAAAAAATTACCAGTAGTACACTATTTTGTTGAAGTCCCCGGCAACGACACCAAAAAACTTGATGCTTTATTTTATGAAGTAAAATTTAGGTGGTCGTTGATGAAATTGCGTTGTGCACTCAAGTTTCCTCAGTGGAATCCAAGTATAAATTTCACTGAGTTTCCTGGTAAGTCCAGGTTGAACTCAGGACTTGTGAAAACAGTTGTGTTTGGTAATTTTTAGGAAAAACTTTGTGGTAACCAAATAAATTAAATTGTTGGTTTGTTGTGAATTGCTTAATGAGAAAATAAACAAATGCGGCGGATTTGAGAAAAGTCAGTTGTGTGATAGATACACTGAGTATGCGATGAACGGGATAAGAAGATCTTTTAGCTGCGTTACTTGGAATGCGTAAGACTATGCGATCATGCTACAAACCATGCACAGCAAGTCATTTTTCCAATGCAAATGCGATACTCCTAAGTTAGGATGCATGTGTTTGAATGCAAAAGTGTCCATAGAGGCTTATCCCTTAGTCTCTACTCTTGTCCTATGCGATGATGCAAAATGCATAAAGCAAGGTGCCGCATACAATCATATTCTATCTCCTAGTTTATGCTGTGATGCGTTGATAACAAATAGTGCTTATTCCTAAGCTCCTATCTCTTGATTATGCGTTCTAATCTGACTCTCCCGAGCCTAGATTCTAACCTGACCTTCCCAAGCCTAGATCCTGTCCTTAGACCTACCCTCTCAAGTATCTCTAATGGACGAATGAAGCATACATAATACAAGATAATCGCATAGAATGAAGATTCCCTAGTTGTGCTAGCTAAATGCTTCTCAACCCATTCAACTGATTTAGCTACTCATGCGTAAATAACAGAGAGTGAACAGATATATAGAAGTGAATTCCATTTCAATAAATGAGTGGAGTGCAAAATACAATGGAAGTTAAAGGTAGAGAGTCTGGTAGCAATTCCTTACTAACCAAGGCTTTTACACTGTAAATCTTTATTCGGTCTCAAAGATGTTCCTGCTTCCGCAGGCGTTGGCCCTCTCTCTATCCTTGAAGCTTCTGGCACTCTCCCAAGCTTACTGGAATGATCTGCCGGCACTACCTCCTCTCTCGCGTCCGCCTTAAAATAAAAATAAATCTAAGAACAAGGCTAAACTATGAACAGACTTCTGAACTAATGAATGGTGAACCTCTTTTCTGAAGGATGCCTCTAGTATTTATAGAACATCCAAGGTGAACG
This sequence comes from Benincasa hispida, assembly GCF_009727055.1. Classification (NCBI taxonomy): domain Eukaryota; kingdom Viridiplantae; phylum Streptophyta; class Magnoliopsida; order Cucurbitales; family Cucurbitaceae; genus Benincasa; species Benincasa hispida. The sequence continues at coordinate 30,988,063 of NC_052354.1, forward strand.
GCGGCTTCTCTCTCATGATTGCACAGATGGGACGGCTTTAATTCTTGACTGATACGCTGAATATTTGTCACCGAAAAGCTAAATGTACTTTTGATCGTTATCGGCTGTCAACTTAATTCAGATTCGACTATCATCAGCTTTCTATCCCATCGCGATTAATTAGCTTTTCACCCAGATGTGCCCACCAAGTTGCGCTGACCAGGTTGTGGCAATCCTTTTTGAGCAAATGTTTGCAAGCACAATCATTGCAAAGCCTTGCGGTGAAGTTGCGCTTGATCGATGATTTCCTATTATCGCAATTTCTGCCTTGCGTCAACGCATATTCTGCACAAAAATACAAAAATGAAATATTCTAATGTGATGAATGCATGCGACCACAATATTATGAAATTGATGCTTAATGGACGCAATTTAACATATTTTATCAACGTAAGCGAACATTGTTTAAGAACTTAGCACCATGATAATATACATTTCTGCCTATTATTGGAGTGCATGGCTTGCAGATCATGCTTGGAGAATCAAGGTAGAGAAAATCATGGTTTGTGTGTGAGCATAAAGATGATGATAATGGAAAAAACTCTTTTTTCATTATGTACAGCCCATGCAGACGAATTTTCATTTTAGTTTTTGAAATATAAAAAAAAATGACTTTTAAATCATTTTAATTTAAAAATGGATTTTCTTAAATTAATTTTAAAAATTAATTAATTAATTTAATATCAAATATTAAATTAATTTTTGCACAATAATCATCTTTATATATTTAAATCATATTTAATATTTTATTTTCTTATTCCGTTTAATTTGAACGTTTTAAATTAATTTCTCAAGCTACCCTAAAGCGTACCCATTTACGAGCTAGAGGGGGACCTCGCGGACTTACAGATTCATGGGCTCCAATGATCCGAGATTAATCGGCTAAACTCATTAGACCAATTTAACCCCCATTCGTTAACAAATGGGTGATTCCACTAAAGCCCATAGCTGAACTCCCCTCACTATAGATATATTATGTCCACTCGATATAACCATGATTAGTAAGTTAACCCTTCACAGGTTGCTCGTAATATCAGTTGGGTCGAATCTCTGTTTTACCCCCGAAATTACCTCTTGTTCCTTAAGTTCCACTAATCCCTTAATGAAAAATTGATTTGTGATCCAATCAACAAATATTCCCTCTCAGGCTAATGAGAAAGTGAGGCCTCTTGTTCAAGACCCAGAATTAGCACTTGAAGGGAACAACCTCTCTACTAACCCTAATCGGTTAGGAGTGAATTCCCTCTTGCACTCTATGTTTCCAGCTATTCATCCGGTCTTATCCCCAAAATGGTAAGCTTATTGAGCAGAGGCAATTGGTCTACTCTCACTGTTCGTAGATCAAAGAATAATCCCGAATAAACAGGAGTTCATAGTTAGCTCAGAATTAAGGTTAAGTTACCTAGGTCATCGCTTTGAAACTGTCAGTCTTAAATAGTAAACAACGTTATAAAGTAAGAGTGACAAGTTTCGTGGTCCGATCTTGCACAAAACTCATTTGCATAGAACACCCCCACTCCTCATGTCTCAACATGCACGAATTAGGATCACTTCGTATGTAGCACTTTACAACACTTTGTAACAACTACAGAGTAGGCCGCATCCAATAGTGTTACCAAAATAAGGTACCCAATCTTACTCATATACTATAGATCATTTTGACTATTTACCCGAACTTAATCCACTTGTATGTCTTCACATAAAGTTCAAGTACTCATATAGTAGTCAAGGGACTTAGGTTTATTGGATTTCTAAAAACCTGATGGAACACGAGACATACGCAGTCGAATAAGGATCTAATTACACTCTGATTGCTTTTAATTTAAAGGAAAAAAAACATGCAATTGAAGGGAAAAATCAGTAAATTAGAATTTACCTTTTAAGCTCTTGTAAACTACTTTTCCACGCTGAATCTCGATCCGAACTCTTTCGAACCACCATTAGAGTTGACCTACTATCCTCTGAACTCAGAAACGGGTTGTGGGACCCGATGGATGAAGAAAACCGAGAAAGAGAAAGAGATGGAAAAGAAACAGAATTTCTTTTGGTTTGGGGTTTTCTCTTTTTTTTTTTTTTTTTTACAGCACAATTTAGGAAAACAATTTTGGAAAAATAGCCAAAAGTTTTTAATTTCAAAGCCCAATTTATAGAAAAAAAAAACATGCAACAATTGCATGAACCAAATCCATAAAAATCCAATACCTAGAATTCACTATCTAAGTGGGCTTAATGTCACCACTATAAGCCAACACATAGCCCACTATTTTGTTAATGGAATTATACAACAAAAGTTTGGATTTTCCCACTAACTTTAGTCAAAGGGCAAAATAGTCATTTTGTCAAAGTTAAACTTTGACCAAAAAGTCAACATTTTGATTTTTTTATGATTTTTTCCATATCGACTAATTTTGACCTTCCGAGTATGAATCCATATTCATTTTCTCGAAATTCAAATCACATTTGAATATTAGGTCGGTCAAAGTTTGACTTTTCAAAGTAAAAAAGTCAACTCTTTGACTTTTTACATCTTTGACTATTTCCATTATTTCCAAGCTTCCGAATATGAACGTATTCATATTCTTGATATTTAAATTACATTTAAATATTAAAGCTGTATCTCTAAACTGAAAAACCCGACCACTATATCACATATACTTGTCGATTTCTCTCTCTTCACTTAATTCGAACAATTCAAATCATTCTATCATACTGTTATAAGTTTATTCCATATGAGCTAGTAGGGGAACCTAATAGACCTATAAATCATGGACTCCAACGATCCGAGATTAGCTGGTCATTCTACTAATCAACATTCGTTAACTAACGGGTCATTCTACTATAGTCCCATAATTGCACACCCCTCACTATAGATATATTTGTGTCTATTTGATATACCCATGATTAGGAAGCTAATCCTTCACATGTTGTTCGTAATTTTGGCTGGGTCATAAAAATCGTTTTACCCCCAAGACTACATCTTGTTTCTTAAGTTCCACTGATCTTCTAATGAACAATTGGTTTAAGGTCCAACCTATAAACCGAACTCCTCTCGGGCTAAGGAGAGGGTGGGGCCCCTTGTTCAAGACCTGGATTCAGTACTAAAGGAAATAACCTATCTACTATCCCTATAACGGGTAGGAGTGAATCTGTCTCTTATACACATCTAGATGTGTATAAGAGACAGAGCAATGATGAGCTGCCCTCATCTATGCAGATCTAAGGATAATTCCGAGTGAATAGGAGTTCTTAGTTAGCTAAGGATTAAGATTAAGTTACCTAGGTCATCAATTAACGAAATAGTCAGTTTTATACATAAAACGACATTTAGAACGTAAAAAATGACTATTTCATGGTTCGGTCTTATGCAAACCATTGCATAGGATGCTCCCACTCACATATCTCTATATGAATGATTTAGGATCACATTGTTTGTACTAACTACATAGTGGGCCGCATCCATAGTATCCCCAGAATAAGGCGCCCAACCTTATTCATATACTATAGACCATTTTGGCTATATGTTTGAACTTGATCTATATTTATGTCACTACATAAAGTTCAAACTACATTAAATAGCCTCAAGACCTTAGTTTATTGGATTCAAGATTACAATTTCAATAACACTATTGAAAAAAAAATAGAATATGTTTATTAATTTACAAACTACGAGTTTCAGGACATAAAATCCAATAAAAACAATATATTCAACAACAACTTTATTGAATTCTCATAATAAGTTCTAATATTTACAAACTACGAGTTTTAGGACGTAAAACCCAATAGTTGCATGCTTATTCTTCATAAATATGCTGAATTTCAGCATTGAAAAGAGGATGGATTGAGATTTTCTAAAATTCGCCACTCTTTCTCAAACCCTCTTCTCCCTTTCATCCAATTGACTTCAATTCAGTGTTTCCACACAATCCAAGTTGGAGAATAGTAGAGAAGATGATTTTGGTGGTCTACTAGTGTTTTGGAGATCTAATTCATGGAGAGGAGCTGGAATTGAAGAGTTTCATCAAAGGTATTGTTCATCTTGAAACCCTCTTTGGAAAATAGTTTATTTGCATGCTTTTCAACTCAAATTAAGTGTAATTAGAGTGCTTATTGATTTTGATTTCTTTCGCTGCATGTATGTATAATCCATCATTATTATATCACATATAACCTATGAATTATTTTCTCTCACATAGCCTATAGTATTAATATGAATCATATCTATATTAACTTTAATTTATAGTTTCTATATGAATCATATTCATATAGATTAATACTTGAATCATATTCAAATAACAACTTCTGTCATCCAACTATATAGTTTTAATATAAATCATATTCATATTAATTTAACCTATAGTTTTATATGAACCATATTCATATAATCAATATTTGAATCATATTCAAATATTTAATTCTATCAATAGAACTTTTTATTTTAATGTATCATATACATTTACATTATATTAATGGTATCTCATACAATTAATTCCAATTAATTAATTTGAACAATTCAAATTAAACTAAAATTAATTTGATTCTCATTAATCCTTAATGAGCTAACAAGGGGACCTTATTGACCTACAAATTGAAGCTGCAATGATACAAGATTAATTAATTAATTAAACTCTTTAACCAAATTAATCAACATTCATTAACTGTTGGTCACTCCACTAAAGATCTACAACTGCATTATTTGTATTGTAAATATATTTTTGTGCCCATTGGATATAACCAATCAATAGTGCGTTGACCATTCACAAATTGCTCGTAATTACAGTTGGGTCAAAATTACTGTATTACCTCTATTATTACATCTAACTCCTTAAGTACCACTGATCCCTCTAATGAACAATTAGTCATAGTATAACTATAACTAGACCCCTCTTTGGGCAGTAAGAGGGTGAAGGCCCTCATTGTTCAAGATTCAAAATCATCCCTTAATAGAGCAATCCATCTACTTACCCTAACAAAAGAAAAAGAGTGAATTTCATCTTGTGTAGTTGAGTTCCTAGCTCCTCACTCAGACAAATCCCCAAGGAGAATCTAGCCACTTTTACCATACAAATAAAAAAACCACCCTCATAGGTAGGAGTTTGTAACTCACTCAGGAGTAAGGTCAAGTTATCTATGATCATCCTAATGAAATGTAAGTCTCTTCTAGTAACGGTGTTATAAAAAGAGACTAAACATTTTGTGGTCTGGTCTTATACAAACTCTTTGTATAGGATACCCCCGCTCACATGTTTCTATATGAATGATCAGGATCAAATCATTTGTAAGACTTTACAACAACAATTGTAACAATTACAAAGTGGGTCATATCCGTAATGTTACCAGGATAAGGTACCTAGCCTTATCCATCTACTACAGACCGTTCAGGTTATTACTTAAACATGATTCACCTGTATTTTCCACACACATGTTTAAGTTACATAAAATAACCTAGGATCTTAGTTTATTAGATTGAGTTAATGCACATAAAATAATAATTATTTTTATTAATAACAATTTGTTTATACAAGTTTACAAACTACAAGAATAAAAGAGAGTTTAAACACCAATCCCAACAATAGTAAAACTCCCTGGAACTTTAAGTTTCTGGGGTAGTTTCTTCTGCAGTGTTGCACTACACTCCTCTGTCAGGCTCATAGTTTCGTACTTCTCAAACTTCTTCGTCCTTGACAACACATCTTTCATAACTTTAACATAGTTAGACATCTGTTTAAGAGCCCTCAATAAATAGAATATATATGTGCAAGTTTTAAATATTTCTAAAAAATTTTGAAAATTGAGCTTCTAAATTTTTCTTTCTAAACCTTTGAGGATATGGAATATTAGAAGGAATAACAGGGACAGAATCAAAATACTTCCCTGAATCAGTAGTTGTGGGTATATCCTTCTCTTTTTCAGTTTTCTCTTTCTCAACATTAACAACTTCAATCTTAAACTTCTACAGTCAGATTCACTAAAGGCTTGCCACTTCGAAGAGTCACCGCCTTTCACTACTCCTATTGTTTTCCTTTGGAGCTGTTAGAGGCCTCACCCTTCTGCATAGCACTAATAGTCGTAGCCATCTACCTACCTTGAGTCTTAATGTACTGAATGGTCTTCTCATGTTTTTCTGTTGTGTTCTCCAACTTAGTCATTCTGTTCCTTGACTCTTTAATAAATTCACCCAACACATCCTCTATAGTAAGCTTCTCTTCACTTTGTTGGCTAAACCCTAAAGGACATTGCAATGTATTCCCAGTGTTAGCATAAGAACAATTTTCATGATAGCACAAACCTAGGTTATAATGAGTGGGTAAATTCTAGGAGTGTTGAGCATGATGTCCTTGTTAGCCTCGATGAAGGTGTACATAACTCGTTTGTTGTATATCAGAAGTGTCCATCATTGGGTATGCATTGGTCGCCACCATTGATGCAACAGACTGTTGGTTACTTGAAACAATAAGTTAATTTAAAGTGTTAATTACAGTGGTCGTTTGAGCCCTTAGTGCAATTACCTTATTAAGCTCATGTAGACCAACTATTCTAGTAGTGTCTCGCTCAGATGGCCAATTATAACCAGTTACGACCATATTTTCCAATAATGTTTGGGTCTCCTCTATTGTATTTGAGAAAATCGAACCTCCTGTAGCAACATTAAAAATTGATTTATGGTTCCCAAAAAAACTTGAATATTTATAAAAATGAAGGGGGAAGAGTTTTGACTGAAGCCGAAAGGTATCCTAAAGGAATGGTAGCACTGCAATCCACCTAGATGCGGCCATCATAAATGGTTTTGGCGACAGTGGCGTAGGCAGGTTCAGGATAATCCATTCAATCTTCTTCTTTTTTTTCTCTCTTTTTCTGAATTTTCCTCTCTCTGTTTTCGCTATGGAACTCCCTCTTGAAAGATTTCTAGAAACTCGAGTCTTATTTCCTCTTCTTCTTTCGGTGGAGCTTCCTCTTTAGGTTCTTCTTGCAACCTTATCCCTTTCATTCTTCTTCCCTTAGGATCTTCTTTTATAAACGAGTGTTGTGTACTAATAGACTTGCTTACTGTAACCGCAAAGAAAGAACAAACGATTCTATTTATTTATCCTTATCAATAACCATAAGGGCTGGAGCGCCTATCGAACGGTATAAGTTACGACTTCGCTTCCGAAAAGAGAGATTTGACTTTGATTCACCAGCATCCACTACCCGAAGGAATTTCTTCACTTACTGCCAGCCCTTATTCCTCTTATTCCTGTAGTTGAGCCTGGAAACAAGAACTTTCTTTCTCTCATGCTCTTTACCTTAAGCATGACAAATCTCGAATGTTTCACTTGCCCTACCGCTTTCATTGCCCGTAAAGACTTGAGATTTACAGCTGCCTTCTCTTTCTTTTTTATTACAAACAAAGTGATCCATTTAAATAACTAATAAGGCATAAAAAAAAGTCTCGGTATTTGTTCTGACTTCTGCTAAAAAAGGAACAAGATCTGAACTTGACGTCCCAATGAGTCTCTATTCATCTTCGTTCAAGGCAGGACACATTTTACCCCAATGTTACAGTGGATCTAGCTAAGGCAGCGATCTAGATAAGATGTGGCGCAGGACTCTCAATTGAGATAAGCTATGACTCTCCAACAAGGACTACCTACAAGAGCAGCAACAACAACCCAGACCGAAAGATAAAGTCTATGGCCAGAACTCAGAAGATGGCGGAAGATCGTTCAAAAGCGAGTAGCTAAGACCCCGATTCGAGGAAAGCATCCAAAGAACAAGGTAGAAAGAAAGACAGGATAGCGTTGAAAGTTTATAAGCCAAGCCAAAGGATGGCGACAAAGAAGATGGCAGGTAGCCATTAAGAAGAAGATGGCCAGTATACTGAAAGACAGAGTGAAGTAAGGAACGCAAGCCCCAGGACCAGGAAAGTATAGGTGGAGGAAAGCTAAAAAAAGAGAATAAGTGCATGGATGCAACGCTATACGTATTATGAAAGGTAGGTATAGTTGAGGGGTTGTTGTATAAAACCTCGATAAAGTCTCTTACAGAGAGTCGTCTTAATCCCTCCATACTATGTTATGAGTTTACTTAACGATGACTTAATGAGAGTCGAGACAGCCTTGTCTTCGGGTGTGCTTCATCTCATATATATGCCCGCTTCGTAATTGAATGTCAGCCTTTCATTGGGTGTCCGATGAGACCAAAGTCGAACCAAACCGTTGAGCCCGAAGGTTGTGTATGTACCCCACTGGGTAGAACAAAGGGTCGTAGTTAAACATACAAGGAAAAGGGATAGTTGCCTTCGAGCGGGTAAAGGGTCAACCCAAGCTTCATTCGACGTGCAGTCCCTTCTCCTCGATCCTGTATTGATCCACGACCATTCTTGGTATCCTTTGGTGGATATCCCACATGAAATTAACGATGAGGTTCCAAACCTCCTCAAGACCAGATTGATATTTTAGAAAAAGGTCGGCTTGGGCACAAGCTCAACTTCTTCGATTAGGCTACAACCCGGGGCTTGGTTTAACTGAGGATGGATTTGCTACTCGATGTGTTCTCCTTTTACTATTAGGCACCTTTAGTCTAGGCTTTGACCCCAAAGTCCACTTTGAATTGTGAATGTCCCACTGTGGATTCATAGACTGAACGTCGACAGGTTCCATTGTGGAAAACCCCTCGCTACACAAGTCGTGTCACTGCATTTGTTCAGTCGGTCACCAAAGTTGCATTGACGAAGGCTAACAAGCATGATTGACTGGAACTGGAGTCTCACGAGGGATTTTGTAGTTCCATGGCTGCATATTCAGTCGAGCACATGTGACTGGAGTCTCAATTTATCTTGATTTGGGCAGTCACGAGCTCTTTGAGGACCTCCACAAATGAAACAACCCCAACCCTTTGTTAGGTTTACCAGGCTTGTTCCCAGCTCTCTGGTAACATGTTCTTCTCCTTTCTTTTACTCTCCACTCCACCTATCTTATTGCCTCGAAGAAGTTTCCCCTTTGTTTATGCGAATGAATAGGTTTTTCCATGTCATCACCATTCTTTCTGCAGTAATGATCGCAGAAGCCAAATCCGGTACATTTTGCCAACGAAGTTCTACAGTTCAGAATAAATGTGAAAAGAAGAATACCTGTTCAATCTGTAAGGTTCTATGTTACCAACTCTATTACCGAGAGAATAAGTAACTCTGCTATCACATCTCACTATTGTATTGATTATACCTGTAAAGAAGAATATCTGTTAAACAGAGTCAAATAGTATGTTACATTGATTTTCCTGAACTAACAATAGATGTTCTTTGAAACACGCTAAACGAGAACTATTTGTTCTTTTCATCTTTCTTCTTCTATCTTCTTGCTTATCACGTAGGACTTCATCTTTTACGAATGCATACATCTGTTGGGTTGGGGTCGAACTTCTTTCTTGTGTTTGACTTACCTATTGATTCAACCTCGGAATCAATCCCAATGTAGTTCGATTTTACTCCCATCAATCCCGAACGATGCACAAAGAGAAAACCAGTATCCGCCGCTAATTGATTAATACAGTAGCTCCAGAGAAAAAGTAGCGCTACCACCAATAGAATAATGGCGAGGGACTTTATTTGTTTTTCAACACCCGAAGGTAGCCGCACAAGCCTAAGAGAGAGTGTAGGGGGTGGTGGTTCCTTCATTATTTTAGCAAAAGTTCTTGCGGCTCGAGCCTGCTTTGTGCTTTGACCTGGATGACATTCTATATCATGTACCCATGTTCCTATACGTATATCGACGAATTGTATGCAATTTCTTATTTGAGAATTTAGATAAAGTATCTCGTATCTAGTTGCCAGGGGGGGGGGGGGCGGGGGGGCGTGGGCGGGGGAGCGTGGCCAAGAAGCACCAGCTGACTGCCCCTTCCATTCGCTTTCTTCGCTGTTGAATAAGGTCTTAGTATGTATGGCCATTCTGGGCGGGTCACATTAAGTCGTTGGTGAAGGTTTGGACCAATCCCAATTCATCACCATCTTGCCCGCTTCCAATTGATGACTGGCTATTAAATAAGTGTTGACCTAAGCCCCTGTTGGGGCTCGGCTCCCGACCGTACGTGAGCTCCTCGTACGCTCTTCCTAAGAACTTAAAGCCCTCTCTCTAAATAGAAAAAAAAAGACTTTCAAAAAAGCCTTGCCAACTATAATAAGTGCTATTATTAGAGAAACACTTCGTTCCTTGACTTCTTTCTCAGTCAAGCTTCCTTGTTCCTTAGTGTAGTCTCGTCCATAGTTTAGGACCTCGTTCCAACTAGCCTACCTAGTATATATCCACAGTTGACGTGATCTGTACCGAGCCTTTCCCTTTGTAGACGCTAAATTTCGTAACCTTAACGTACTAATTTTCGTACTTTCTTACTATATATAGGCTTTTTCGGGCTTTCTCCCTTCGCCTATAGGGGCTTGGCTTCGCTATCTTCATGACTTGGTATAGAGTCGTGTAGTGGTCGGCCTTTCGAATGCCTCCTTCCTAACTTTTCTGAGAGGCCCTTTACGACTATAAGAAGAGGGGGTTGTTCACCTTTGTCAACTTACTACTTAATACTAATACTAAAGTAAAGGCGAACGCATTCTGAGTGGAAGGAGGCAAGCAAATAAAGGAAGGATTACGGGCCGACTACAAGAAGCAAAGCTTCTAGACTCGACAAGTGCTTATAGAATGCCGACTACTAAGTGAAGACTTTCCACTTCATTGAAAAAGGAAGGTTCAAAGACGTTCGACCGAAGGAGAGGGGAAGGGGGGGGAGGGAAGCAAAGCTTAGCGACTTTCCGCCGCCGACCACTACATAAGCCACTGGCAAAGAAGCTCGAAGAGCTCCCCTTCATTGTTGCTAAGCCAAGGTCCCAGTCTCCGAGTCAGCCCCGCTTTTTCGAAGAATCCTGCACCCATGGCATACGCCTGGCAGGCCTTCCCTTTCCGCGAGCTTCATGGGTTGCCCGTTCCCCAATCAGATGTTTGGATGTGAGTTATACTCGCGAGGAGCCAAACGGGCGTATGGCCTGCCATTTGACCTTCTTCCTGTGACTAGGAATGCTCAGTGACAACCTCTCAATGTCACTGGCCTCTCTTGCTACCACGGTAGCACTAGTGTGGTAGCACCAATCGTGTTCGGTAACGAAGCTTACACTCATTCACATTGGTTCATCCAGCTATGCCCGGCCTTTTCCTCTTCTAACGTAAAAGGTGGCCGCCATTCGTCAACGCCCAGGAATCCGTTTGACATCTCACGGCGGATTGGATACCCCCATCCGATCGAAGTTCCATTTTAGTGCCCCCCTAACATAAAGGCGAGCTTTTCTAGGTGGGTCGCTTCGCGCAAGACATTGCTTAGGACCAACGGGTCACACGACAGGTGCACGATTGACTTTGCACGCTCCATCCTTCGGCCCTTCGCCTATCGCTTGGCAGGTAAGCTACCTTGATCCGTCTCTGGTTTCGATTCGTTATGCTCAACACTTCCAACAAGCCCTAAAGTCTCTTGCCACCTAAAACTTCGCCAAGAAAGCGCAACTTTATGTTTAATTCTATGTGCCTAAAGAATGCTGTGCGTTCTCCACTTTCGGAACTCGCAAAGAGAGAACGTGTTTTTTCCTCTGAGTTTCTCTTTCATTCGTGGAGCGAAGAAAGTGGGCTTTGCCCCAGCTATTGGGAAACTAAAAGATCTACTGAAGGAAAGGGATGTTGTCTCTAAGTCTTTTGAGAGGAGAAGGTGAAGAAGAAAATATCCTTCGCGCAAGTTTTTTTTTTCTTCCTGCGCCCTTATTAGTACTAGTAAAGAGGCTCTTCGACCAAGGAGGCATCCTGGTAGGAAGGTCGACCACTACATAAGCCGCCATCCGTCCAAGAGAGAAGCAAGGTACCTTTCTTTGATCCACCTTCCCAGGCGGGGAAGCGAACAAAAATAGGCTGCTGATGGTGGTCGTGGTAGGTTCGAAGATCTTACGCGACGGAGCGAACTACTCTATTGTCTTGCATTTCCTCTGGCAGACCCCCTCTTTCCATCGTACTGGAACGATCCGAGAAGAACGATTAGGCCATCATAGAATAGCTAGATCTGCAACCAATCTAAGTAACCATGTTGAGGAAACTTCCTCAACATCTCTTTATAATGTAGGCTTCACATAGTTGTTCTCCTTCACCCTGCCTGAAGGTTGCAATTTCAATCCTAGGCTTCGTCAATTTTGTAGAGGGAAGCATTTGTTCAGAAACGCTTGAGCCAGTCTATCCCAAGTGGTGATTCTCCTAGCGTAAGAGAATCAAGTCAATTCTTGGCCATATCCTGCACAAAAATGGAAATAAACATAAATGAATATCATCAGGAGTAACAACGTCTATTTTTACCGTACTGCAAATCTTCAAAAAGGAGTGTATTATTAACATTAAGAGGTACATATGTAATCCCAGGCTGGACTATAGGAACAACTAGTTAGAAGTAGTCTTGAATCGTTTTGAGTACTGGTTGCAAAGCCATGGAATCAAACACGGATATTTAATTTCTCCTTAGGTTTCGCCTAAAAGTTCGTTCTATCTCTAGATCAAAAGGAAGAAGTTCAGACCGGCGACTATGTTGCATGCACTATAAAAACAACAAGAAAAATTACTCACAAAAAAATAAAAATAAAATACACTCTAAATTAAATCGTTCTTATCACCTTAATATTAGTAAAATATAATAAAACTAATTCCTCGACAACAACGCCAAAAACTTGACATGTGCAAGTGTATGCATCAAAGTAACAAAATAAACTAGGTATCGTTCTCAGGGAATTAGATATTTGATTTAACTATCTATCAAGTAATATTTTCGACTTTATTTAAGGAATCAAAACGGAATGGTTTTATAAGCAATAAATTAAAGAAGGCGAATAAATGTTCTAACTAGGAATTCACTTGACTAAGATGTCCTAGGGTATGATCTCATTCAACATTGTTATAGATTCAAAATATTTTCTTTCAATTAAATCAAGGTATCAACATAGGCCTAAAAGGTCTATGATCCGCACTCTTTCTTATGTCTAGAAGCCAATTCTATTTTCATGCAACTGAAACTAAAAGTAGCATTAAACCTCTTCGTTCTTAGCCTCTAACATTTTCCTATCATTCTTATGCATATTCTAATGTAGTTTATCATGCTAGTTTTGGTTTAAAAATATCTTTCTCAAGTAGACTAAAAATCCTTACTCAATTAAATGGTGATCAAGCATTCAATTGGGAAAAGTGCAAACATGATAAAAAGCCAATACATTCTTTTAATCAAAATAATCAATAACCATCCATAAACAACATTGAAATCAATAAAACCCTAGAACTACGAAATAACGTAGCCATTTATGTTCAAAATACAAGCCCCAAACATGTTGTACAGAGATAAAAAGAAAGAGATTAAAGGGACGAAAGAATTAGTCGTCGATCAATCTGTTGCTGAAAATACATCAACGTCTTCGTCTTGATCCCACTTTAATCAACTCCACGATCAAGCTCTGATAATCTCTCTGAACAACAGCCTCTTGGTCTTTGTGAAAAAATCTTAAGTGATTCCAAGTCAGACTCCTTTCAAAAGACAACAAAAAAAACTTAAATAGGACTAGAGTCATCATAGTGTCGCTATAAGTGGGCACGACTTCCTTTAGAAATCATGTACGTCAGTTTTTTGGAGCGTCTACTCTGCTTTGTAGCCTCGGGTTCTTTGCGTTGGGCACGATACCGTTGTGCATGGTGTTGCCCTTGTTCCACGCCTTTTAGCCCCCTTTTTACTATTCTTTTGCTCTAAATCAAAGTTTGACCTTTTTAAGGGGTATTTTGGTCTTTCTACATCACATTTGACTGTTCCGTTCTAATTGCTTGTTTCCTACAAAATAATAAAAAAAAAAAATCAAATAATTCATTTGTGCAATAAAATTAAACAAAATCTAAGCCCAAGAAAGCACTTTTCAGGTGCTTTTTAGTATCCTTGAAATAACTAAAGGAAAGGGAGAAAAAGTTTTCAAAAAGTTGTTCTCTGTTTGATTATACTAAAGATGAAGACTCTCTTTCTCTGCTTTTCTCCACTCTATAAAGTCCTTTATATAGGACTTAATTAGGTTAAACCTTATTAATTATAATTATTCATTTTAATATCTCATATTAAAATGACAATTATTTAAATAATAATTAAATATATTAATTCTTCAATTCTAATTTGAATCTCATTCAAATCAACTTTATAACAATACTTATATTATATCTAATACATTTAATATATTTTTCTTAATTTAACACATAAATTTTAAAAGTTCAAACTATTCTTTCAATACCTTTGATCCCTATTGGTTCGTTGTGAGCTAATAAGGGAACCTTAAGGATTTATAGATTATAAGGTCCAATAATACATGATGAATCTAAACTGTTTAATTAATTAATCTTCATTCATTAACAATAAGGCAAACCACTATAAACCCGTAGTTGCACTCTTATGCACTGTAAGACAAGTTTCGTCCATGGGTATAACCATTACATGCAAGTCAATCCTTCAAGAGTTGTTAGTAATTACAGCTAGGTTAAAAGTTCATTTTACCCCTATAATTACCTCTACCTTCTTAAGTACCACTAATCCTTTAATGAACAATTTGTTTATGATCCAACCATAAACCAAGTTCCTCATTGGCCAATGAGAGTGGAGCTTCATTGTTCAAGTTTTGAAATCAACACTCAAGGAAACTACTCGTTTACTTTCCCTATACGGGAAGGAGCGAATTCCATCTTGTGAAATTACGTTCTCAGCTTCTTATTTGATCAAATCCCTAAAATGGTAGGCATATTGAGTCAGGGACTTGAGTCACTCTCACCCATACAAATCAAAGAATGAGCCCTCACAGGAAAAAGTTCATAACTCACTTAAGATTAAGACCGAGTTACATATGATCATCATGTGAAATACAAACCTCTTCAATCAACAAACTAATAGAAAAAGATTAAATATTTCGCGATATAGTTTCATACAAACTCTTTGTATAAAATACCACCACTCGCATGTCTCCACATAAACAATTTGGATCTAATCGTTTGTAACAACTATAAAATGGATCGTATCCATAATGTTACTAAGATAAGACACCAAACCTTACCTTATACTATAGACTCATAAGTTATTAATTGAATATGATCCATCTGTATCTCAATCACATATTGTTGAATATTACATCTAATAACCTTGGATTTTTTCTATAACATATAATTTGATATTACATATTTAATAATTATTAAATAATTAATTAATTACGAGGCTTTAGAGCACAAATCCCAATAGTCTCCCACTTGTATTAAAGCTATTGAGACATGTACTCTAAGACATACTTTATACCCAATCTTTATAGGTTCAGAAGTGGTGGAAATGATAAAAAAAAAAAAAAAAAAAAAAAAGAGAGAGAGAGAGAAAGATTGATAGGTTTCGAGGTAGAGCCAACAAGTTTAGAGTTGCAACCAAATTCAAGGACCTTAGTAACTTAAGATTCATGGCTGTCTTGGGAAAAGAATACATCTTGTCATTATTATCTTTGTTCTGGGATGAAATCAAGATTACCTTTAGGATTTTTTTTGGAGATTGGAAGTCTGCAGAATCTTGATTCTTTTGGGGGGGGGGGGGGGGAACTTATAGATGGAGTTTGATATCTTAACTAGGAACCATAGTTATTTTTCCCTAAATGAAGATTTGGATTAGATGAAGCCTAAACACAATCTTTAATAAGATAGTCAAGCAAATAACGGAAGTAACAAATGTTTGGAAGACGTTCATGTTTAAGAAGGATCCAATTTACTAAAGAGGGTTCTTCAATTTTGAATATGATGCCACGTCTAAGAGGTTTTGAGACATCAATATCCGTACAGACTGAAGACTAGACTTCAAATCATTCCCATACTCATCACAATCCACCACATTAAGAAATTTTCCAATAGCATTTTCGTGGTTGTTTGGTTGAAGGGTTTTCTGCATGGGAATTGACACAGACTTCCAAATCGCATGTATAGTTCACAGTTTTCAACCATTTTCCAACCATTTTCCTAGGAATAAGTTATTCCCATTCCCATACATTCTCATTTCTCACCGAGAAGAGTTTTTTATTTCCTTTCAAAACTGTGAGTTTTCTATTTTTTCTTTTTCATCTGTTTTTATTTTATATATAATTTCACTTTAAATATAGTTAATTAATTAAGTAATTAATATTAATTTAATAAAAATAATATAAATATTTATTTGAATAAATCAATAATAATCTATTAAAATATTTATTTAACTTATTTTTATAATAAAATTTTATTAAATGAATGTAATTACTTTTTTAAACAAATTAATAATTTATTAGCTAACAATATCTTAAATATATTTAATTAATAAACTAGGATTAGTTAAATTTAATTAGTACAAAAAATCTATTTCTATAATAATAATTTATTACTTTATTGTTTTTTAATAACCAAGCAATTATTTATTGAGATCAATTTTAATTTGATCATTTGTTATGAACATGTAATCATTATTGATCAGTTAACTATTTATTATTATTAACTTCTATTACTTCATTCATTATTAGCATATCATATTTACAAAAAAAAAAAAGAAATAGTATCCTTTATTAATAAATCATTTTTATCTTTATCTTTTTTACTTTTTATAAAATTATTGTTTATTAAAATATATATTCTTATATAATTTAATTAAAAATTAAAATTACTAATGTTGAAATTGACCGATTATAAAAATAATTAGATATTGGATTATAATTAGTATATGTTCATTAAATATATTAATTGGTTATTTTTTAATTATAAATACTCATTTTTCAAATATTTATAACTAAAATTATTATTGATTCATAATTAATTAATATTGTTATTGATATATTGAATATTGTTTATTGGTTAATATATTAATCTATTACAATTATAAAAGATTTTTATATTACTTTCACAAATTAAATACAAACATAATTTTTATTCATAAAATTAATCAAACACAACCATCTTTGATTCTAAAAAATCTTATTCTCAAACGTTCTTTATTCTATGTATCTATAAAACTTTAAATCAAAGAGTTCTTTAGCTATTGGTTTATTGAAACAAGCAAGAGGAAGATCCGTAAAACGTTCCAAAGACGAGAACCATTTTGAAAATCATCTTTAGGTAATTTTTTAGAAGAGCTTATTAGGACCAAGGTCTTTTTTTTTTTTTTTTTTTTTGTTTTGACAACCAAGGTCGCTAAATGAACTTTATAAAAAAGATTGTTTTTAAATATAGAAAAATAAACTAAAATATTTACAAGATATAATAAAATTTTATAACTATCAATGATAGACACGGATACTGCTAGAGATTGATAGACTTCTATCAATGTTTATCGATATCACTGATAGAAACTGATAGAAGTCTATCAGTGTTTATCAACGTTTATCATTGGTAGTTCTAAATTTTGCTATATTTTATAAATATTTTCAACAGTTTTACCATTTGAAATAATTTATCTTATAAAAAAGATTCAAGAATTTTAAAAGAAATATATTTTTTCCCCAAGTTTAGAATTTAAATGAACCAAAGTAAAGAATCCCCGGATAGAGGAAGACTCTCAAGGACCGGGGAGAGCTCCTTCTTGAAGGAATACTTTTTAATTTTGTTATTAATAATTCTCGATGAACCAAAGTAGTCTTACTCTTGTAATTATTAGGTTACAAAATATTTTTGGTCCCTAAACTTTCATAAAAACAACAATTTAGTCTCTAAACTTTAGTTTATAACGATTTAGTTTACATACTTTCAATTTTGTAATAATTTAGTCCTTGAACTTTAGTAGATAACAATTTCATCCTTATACTTTTAAATTCATAACAATTTAGTCCCTAACGTAAATAAATTTATTAAAATTAGATGTTAATTTTTATTATTTTATGATGTAAGACTTTGTATTTTATAAAAATATCGAGTCTCTAATTAGTCTATCGATATATTTATGCAAGAAATCTCATTAAATCTTAACACTAATTACTAAATTATTATGTAGTAAAGTTTATGACTAAAATGTTATAAAATTGAAAGTCTAAGAACTAAATAATGATTGATAAAAATTTAAGGACTAAAAGTGATCATTAATCTTATTAATTAAAAAGAATAAAATACTTTTCATCACACTTTCCCAAGTTTTATTATATTTTTATATATTTATAAAAAAGAAAGAAACCTTGGAGCCCATCATTTTCTTCTCTTTGCGCCTCTTTCAATTTCTATTGTTCTCTCTCTGTTTCTCCTTTCTCCCATCGACATTCAGCCGCAACAGATCGGTGACGGTCACCCACCAAGTTTCTCTCTTCACCCTCACTTTCTATGACGGTCACTCGCACCAGATGTACTTGTTTGCACTTTCTATCTTTTCTTGGAATAATGAGGATTGAGCTAGACGATCAAAGAGCAATGGAGAAGAGGAAACCCAAAAGCAGACAAAGAAGGTTAAACTCGCGAGAGATCATTCGAGACACCCATTGATGGAAATCAAAAGAGAAGACAAACCAGAGAAGATTAGGGGTGTTCATGCCTTGGTTGGGTTGAAACATTTTTTGGGTCCAATTGTTCGAATTGTAATCCAAATAATTCTTACTAAAAAATAAATTCAACTCCATTATTAAATATTTAGATTATAATGATTCGGATGAATCGAATCATTTATTAAAATTTTTGTTCTAAAAAGAAGTAAAACATAAATATGTAACAATCTAATTTAATTATTTTCATACATTGAATTAAGATTAACAACTCAATCTTAATTTATATGATGAATATTTTTTTTATAAAGAGTAAAGAAATTACTTTTAAGAGTTGTTGAATAATAATTTATTTAAAAAATATTGAAATTAAATAAAATTAAAATCAATATATATATAAACAATCGTGTTATAAGTAATAAAAAATATATATTTTAAAGTTAATAATAAATCCGAGTTGGTTTGAGTTATATTAAGTGAACTCATGAACCAATCCAACTCATAAAGTTTTCATTTATTTGAACCAAACCTAACCCAAATGAGTTGATAATCCAACCCAAATTGCACGGAATGAATTAGGTTAATCGGATTTTTTGAACACTCCTAGAGAAGATTAGGCAAATGAAATGATAGAGAAGAGTTATGAAATAATCTTTTACATTTGGATTTCTAAATAGCCATGGTTGGATTTGACACTTTTAATGACCACTTACGTTGAATTCGTATTTGACATATTTGTTTTATTTATAATTTTGACCTTAAAGTCTAATTTTTTTCCTTAAAAAAACTACTAACTTACAACTTTATAAAAACATTTAAGCCATAAAATTACCTGGTGCTTCTATTATTCTCTTTATTCTTATTGTAGTCTATATATCTTAAGTGAAGTGTACAATTTCATTTATTTATTTGTTTGTTTTTTAGATAAATAAATATCAAACTATTAACAAAAATGGGAGTAAGAGGGTATTGAAGGAGAGGGGAGAAAAAGAGAGAAAGAAAAAGAAATAAGATCGTATTAACGGTTGTATATATTAACATGTATGTTAGATTCTTTTTAAAAGTTCAAAGTATTTTTAAATTTTTTGAAAGTTTAGGAGTATTTTTGACACAAAACACTAACACTTTTCATCTAAAATTAATGGTATGTGTATTTTAAACTTATTTTCGAAGTGTATGGGTAATTTTAAGGCTTTTGAAAGTTCAAAAATATTTTTTAAGTATGGAATTTAGAGTTTGCGGGTATTTTGTATAATTCAAGGTCTGTTTGGTAGATAATTCAAATTTTGCTTTAAGTTTTTAGATTCACAAATTTAAGAAATATGTGTTTGGTAGACAATCTCATATTCTGTTTCTGAAAACTTTTTACAGATTATGTAAACCAAAAAGTACAAACTATGAAAATAATATTTTTACTTTTATGTTTTTGAAAACTTTTTCTAGATTATGTGAAATAAAGAAAAAATATTTAAAAATACAATATGTCATTTTATAAACTCATATATTTTATAAATTATATCATATTATAAACTAATAATCACATAAAAATTTTAAACATAAATTATATTTATAAATGGTTAATAATAATAATTTATCGTGAACTAAATACTAATGAATAACTCCAACTAGATTTATAATTTAAAAATATATAACATTAAATATATTTTAAATAAGAAAATTATTTCAAATAACAAAACTACTAAAAATATTTACAAAATATAGTAAATTTTCCTAATCTATCCGTGATAGATACGAATAGACTTTTATCAGTGTCACTAATGTATCTATCAATATCATTAATAGACACTGATAGAAGTCTATAATGTCACTGATAAATACGGATAGAAGTCTATCAATGTCACTCGTAGACTCTGATAGACTTCTATCGGTGTTTAAGTGTATTATTGATAGATTTTGAAATTTTGTTATATTTTATAAATATCTTGATTCATCTTTATATACTTTGAAAATAATATTTTAAAAAAAGTAATTATTTAAATTAGAATTCAATTTCAGTATTTTTTTTGTTTTCATTTAAATTCATTGTTTTCATATTTATGTTTTCGAAGTTAGCATGCCTTATTGAAATAAAAGGTTCGGTAACCTCAATCCAGAAGTTCTAAAGCTTCTAATTTGTAATTTTCTAGTGCGCTACCCGGCGAAGCTCGCGATTCCCAGCCTGAAAATCGGAGCATTTTCTTATTTGCTGTTGGCTATGGCGGGTCCTTCCTCGGCTCCTTCAGCACCTTCTTCCTCATCAGGTTCCCAATTTACGTATTCAAACGGTTCCTACTTTCCTTTACCGTTCCATCTCCAGCAGTCTGCTCCAGCAGCGGCTGCCCCCCAGTATCCCTCTCCCTATGTCGCCCCTCCAGGTCCTCCGGCAGTTCCCCTCCCCGTCGCATCTGTTTATCCGCCTCCTGCTCCGGCTCCTGCTGTCTATACTCTCCCTCAATACCAGCAGGTTAGCAAAATATGCATACGATCTGAATTTTTACTGGGAAATTGTGGTGTTCATCTATTTTGAATAAGGTTTGTGGGGAATTGTTGTGGAGCGGGACGTTTCTGATGGCTAATGGGATTTTTTTAGTTCAATTTACGGCTTTAGCATCTCGTAATTTTCTTTTTCTTTTTGAATTTTACTTATTATAAACAGGCCCAACAATTGTTTCAAAGGGATGCTCAAACGATAACACCGGAAGCTCTTGAGAGTGTTAAAGCTGCCCTTGCAAGTAGTGAGATCGAGCATAAAGCAGAAACAAAAAAGAAAGCTATTCCTCGCAAAGCTGCCGGGCAATCTTGGGAGGATCCAACACTTGCTGAGTGGCCTGAAAGTATGCATTATCTGCTTTCTTTGCTTTCACGTATTTGCAATCATTGGGCTTGTTGTGGTGTCCTTTCTTTTTCCTTTTTTAAAAAATGTTTCGCTAGGAATAGTTATAATTGTTTTGGGTCTTTTTATATCAGCTTGAACCAATAGATGTTCCTTTTAGTTACTAGATCTATCACAACTTTTAGCCTTGGTAAATTTCAAGCAAGGACCAAATACTTGGCTTTGGACTTGAGATCCCTATTGAAAATTTTTAGTCCAGTCCCCCATGGATGATTTTATTTTAAAAGGAAAAGGTAAGAATCCTCCATTTGAGTCTTTTTGGAAGAGGCATTGTCTGAAGAAAACCAAACCTTTATTTTGGGGCTGAGTTATGGTGGTTTGAATATAGGAAAGATGTTGCAAACGAGGATGCCTTTTCATTCATTATCACCACATTGGTGAATTATGTCTCGAGGAGTCTCTGAATCTCAAATTCACTTATTTGTTCAATGCAAACTTGCCGAAAGATCTTGGAATTTAATATTGAAGGCATTTGATTGGTCGTCATGAGCCATGCCAGACAACATCTAAGATGGTCTTGCAACTATATAGGTGGTCATTTTTTTAAACTGTCTAAGAAATTCCTATGGGAGGCTATGATCATTCATCAAGGCTTTCTTATTGAGGATTTTCAATAGTTATATTTCTCCTTTGGTCAATTTTTGGATCTCTTCTTTCTTTATCCCTTTTATGTGATCTAAATGTATGGATCCGTTTAAAGACCTTACTAGTTACTTCATTAGTCACTTCTTGGATATTATTTTTGGAACCCATGATGAGTGGTTGGGTTTTACCTTTCTATAATTTCATTAATCAATGAATTAGTTTACTTGTTTCCTCTCTGGGAAAAAGTAAAACAGTACAAAATAAAACAAAGACAAAAACAAGAGGTTCTTTTTGGCTAAATATTTCTTAAGGTGGTAATGAGCCAGGGAGGAATAAGGATGTTGCTAACATAATGGAAAGAAGGGAGATGGATGGTTTTACAAGGAAGCCTAAGGAGGCAATGAAAAAGCTCTTTGCTTTCTAAAGGGGGCGTCTTTCTGTTATCTCATTGGTATTAAATGGTTTGCCTCTATACTTTCTTTTCTCTTCTTAAAGCTCGTAAAGGGGTCATTAATAGCAAGGAGAAGTTGATCAAAGACTTTTTTGGGAACAAAGGTGGCTGTAATCTAGGATCACATTTGGTGAATTGGAAGACCGCCTCTCTACCCCTTATTTAGGGTGGCCTTGGGATCGATTCTCTTGAACAAAGAAATTTAGCTCTCCTTACTAAATAGTGTTGTAGATTCGCTTTGGAGGAAGGTGATGGCCAACATCTAAGGGAAGACTCGCTAGGTTGGAGTTTTTCTTTGCCCTTGGGTAGTTCAAAGAACGGGTCTTGGTTTGATGTCACAAAGATTGTGCCTTTGTATCTCAGGAAGATGTCTGGGTCGGCTCAAGCGCTCTTAAAAATACCTATCCATAGGCTATGGTATTTCTTTGAAGAAAAATGCTACTGTGGTTGATTGTTAGGATGATGAGCTGAGAACTTGGAACCTTAACTTTAGAAGATGGATTGTTAGGATGATGAGGATGCTAGAGGTGTGTCAACCTAGTTGAGATGTCCGGGTGCGCCTGCTGATCCCCATTCTTTAAGTTGCAACTAGCTTTTATGTATCATTATACTTTGAGCACTATACACTTTTCATTACATCAATGAAAGGTTATGTTTCTGTTAAAAAAAAAAAAAAGAAGATGGATTTTTGATACAGAGCTGTGTGAATGGATTGGCTTGACAGAGAGGTTGCATGGATTTAGATTGGGCCATGATGCTAATAAAGTGAGTTGGTCCTTGGTAGGGGTGTCATGGGTTAGGTTGGGTCAGGTTAGAGTAGTTTTCTGGACCAATTTGAAAATTCTGGTTGGTCAGATACTGATCAACCTTACCTATGAAGGCAACCCAACCTTTTTATTTTTAGGCATCAATATAGCAGCATGGAATGAATCAAAATTATAAGAAATGGCGAAGAAGAAACCCATTTTCCTTAAGGAAGTCGAAAGGCACAACTTACAACTTAGTAGTATATTGTGAGGTTTTGGAAAAATGAAATGTTTGCCACCAATAAATGATAGAAGGATTTGTTTGGATGGGTATTTTTTATGATCCAATTAAATAGTGTTCAAACAAATGGTAAATACACCACTTTTAGGTTGTGAGTGATGATGTGATTTGATGGAGATGGAGAATGAAATGAAAACTATGAAACCCTAAAATATATATTTGTATATATATGTAGCTGAACGATTCAGTTTGAATTGAACTGGAGATTTTTTTCTTGAACTCGAGAACCGAACTAAACCGGCCAGTTCTTGCAAAACAAAACCCAAACCAACCTAAAATCAATTCTAACCAAACCCAACCTTATACTTTGGGTTGGGTTGGTTGGGTTTGTTTTATGAAGCACTGACACTTCATATTAGAGGTGGTATCAGTGTTGGACACTGATTCACGTGTCCGACACGCCAATTTGCATGTCCCTTTTTTTTAAAAAATTTTTTGGACATGTTGGGACACGGTGAAGAATCTTCACTGACACGCTGAACAGAACATTTGAAGAGGAAATGGTTTGAAATTGGGCCCAAATTAAAAGTTCATTACTTCTCTTTTTTAAATAACACAAGAAAGTCAATTAAATAGAATATAACCTTTCAACTCCACGTCTCCTCTCCACCTCCCTCCTTGTCATGCATCTCACGGAAACCAGCAGTCCAAACGTCACAACCCATTTGATTCAACATCTCAACTTTTCTCATTGGAGTAGAAGGTGCCGCTGGGATGCCGTTCCATGCTTGCCGGTCGCTGTTGCTTGCTCGACGTGGACGCTGCTTGTGATTCATTAGTTCTTCACTTCTTCTTTCAAGTATGATGTATTATTATTATTTTACATTTCTAATTCTAGTGCACTGCCCTTTCTTTTTATTTTATAATTTATATTGCTGCTTATCAGTAATAAAATCAACTTTCAAGTTTCAAGTATGTATTATTATTTTTAAATGTTAGGATGAAACTCTTTCACCCACTGTCCACGCCACCATCCAACTTCAAATCATCAAATGTTTTATTTTGTTCTTAACCCACTGCCATTCGGAGTAATCAAATATTTTATTTTATAGTTTCATTAGCCTTCAGTTTTTACTTTTTGTATGGAGAACTACTTTCCATTTCCTTTCATTTTCTATTGAGAGCTTTGTTATGTTGAATGTTGGACAACGTATTTTGTTGATTTGTACATCTACAAACTATAATGGTTTTGGTTAATTAACTTGACAGTTGACATTTTATGCTTTTTTTAGTGAAAGACATTTAGTATTTTATGTTAAATTTACAATATATTATAAAAATATAATTAAAAAATAGCGTACCCCGAACGTGTTCGTATCCTAGTATTTTAGAAATTGGCGTATCGCTGTGTCCTGTCGTGTCCGTGTCCATGTCCCGTGTTCGTGTCCGTGCTTCATAGGGTTCGTTGAACTTCCCTAGTCCTTGGATCCCTTGGGATCTTTCTCCACAAAGTCTCTCTTCCTTAATCTGGTCACCTCAAGACACCTTTCCTTAAGTGTTTTCTGGTGAAGCTGATTTGGGAGTAGGTTCTTAAGTAGGTGAATATCTTATAATCGGTGGTTCACAGGAACCTAACTACCTAAGAGAGGATCCATAGCAAAGCTCTATTACTCTTAGCCCCTCTATTTGTGTGCTTTGTCTGCACTGTGATGGAATCTTTGGATCACATTCTGTTGCACTGTTCCTTTGCTAGAAGTTGTTGGGCCAGGTTGATAAGCTTTTTTGAGATGCAGCCTTGTCTCCCCAGGAAGGTGAATTTTTGGCTCTTGGAGTCTTTGAGAGGATGCAATTTGAAGAACAAAGCTAGATTCTTGTGGTAGTTTGCTTCGAGAGCTCTCCTTTGGAACCTATGGCTGGAACGAAATAAAAGGGTTTTTTAAGATAAGTCTAGTTCTTTTGAGTTTTTCTGGAGATTCCCTACAACTTACTACATTTTGGTGGTGCCATAATTATAGCAAATTCTTTGGTTATTTACCTATGATTCTTTTGGATTGGAAAATTGTTTTAATTTCGGAGTATTGTGAGGAAGCTTGGTGCATTGGAGGAGACTTCAACATAACAAGATGGAATCACGAAAGATTTCCTATTGGAAGAGTTACAAGAGGAATGAAAAAGTTTATTAAGTTCATTCAAGATGCAGGGTTGTTAGAAGTATCATTATCCAATGGAAATTTCACATGGTCTATGGATGGTATCTCAAAATCACATTCTCTACTAGATAGATTCCTCATCAATAAAGAACGGGACGATTTATTTGATAACTCAAGAGTTAGTAGAAAAGCAAGGCTTTTTTCGGATCATTTTCCCTTGCTCTTAGAAGCTGGAGTAGTTTCTTGGGGTCCTTCCCCTTTTCTTTTTTGCAATAGTTGGATGAGGATTAATGAGTGCTCAAAGGTCATCCAAAAAGTCTTGGATCGTGATCAATTAGAAGGTTGGGCAGGTTTTACAATAGCCTTAAGTTGCACAAGGTAAAAGATAAAGTTAAATATTGGTTTGCAGAATATGAACTAGAAAGAAAAAGAAAAGAGAAAGATTTATTATCTAAGTTGACCTTTTTTGATTCAAAAGCCGAGAGAGAAGACCTTTCAATTATTGAAATGGATATTAGATTAGCCATCAATGGAGATCTTATGAATTTATACCTTTTGGAGGAGAGGAACTTAATTCAAAAAAGCAAATTGAATTGGTTCAAATTGGTTGGCGTGGATTCTTCTATATGGTTCCCTTAATTGCTCATCCACATTGCAACACAAGCTACAAAACAAACTTATATCACCCTCAATTTGTCCTCTTTGCTTAGCTAACGGGGAAGAAATGCAACAATTGTTTTTTAATTGTTCCTTCTCAAGTAATTGTTGGTGGAAATTATTTTCTTGCTTTGGTGTATAATGGGTTTTTGGGAATTCAGTTAAGGACAACATTCTTCATTTGTTGGCTGGTCCTTCTCTTGCCTATAGAGCTCAGAATTCAGATACTATGTGCAAATGCAGTTAAAGCTTTGGTTTCTGAGATATGGTTTGAATGTAACCAGAGAGTTTTCCATGATAAATTTATAGATTGGCCTAATAGATGGGGTCAACCCGACTACTAGCTTCTACTTGGAGCACAATCCAAGCATTTTGAAGATTATTCTATCCAAGATATTTGTCTTAATTGGAATGCGTTTTTATTCTCTATGTAATCAAGTCAAATGATTTAGTTTGTTCGTACTCTTTGAATTCGTGTATCTCGTATTGGATATGATGAGTATGCTATGGGGTGTCAACATAGTTGATAGGTCCGGGTGCACCTACTAATCCTCAGTTTTCAGTTCTTGTTTGCTTTGGTTTGATATTTTGTCTCTTTGTATTTTGTCCCATTGTGATTGTGCTATTGCTCTTTTCATTATATTAACGAAAAGTTTCGTATCCGTTTCAAAAAAAAAAAAAAAAGATTGTTTGTATGTTGTTTCTTTTTTGGGTGGCGGAGGCTCTCTCATCCCTAATCCTCAGGTTTATTGACCCTTTGCCCTTTTTCCTTTTTTCTTTCTTTCGTCTTTTATAAAAACAATGGTTTGAAGAATCATCCTCTAAGGTAATTGGTGGTGGGAAGGGACCTCGACCTGCGAAGGTAGGAAGGCTTATGTTTATGCCTAGGAAATATAAATGCTCCATTTTTTCAAGTATTGGATGCCTATCAAACATAGACATGCTCCAACACACACTTGGCATATGAAAAAAGTGTACTTTTTCAATATTCTTTAATTTCTTGACACAATTTGAAAAAACAAATGATGTCCTTTCTAGCATCCCAATCATCATCTTTTTACTTTCTAATGCCCTGGGAAGTGCTAAAGAGCTTGGAAAGATTTATTCGTGATTTCTTTTGGAGAGGAGCAGCAAAAGAAAATGTCAGCGTTCTAGTAAATAATAAATTGGAAGACAACATCTCTCCTCTCTTCCCGAATTTAATGAGAAAAACTATCGGCCTACTTGGGAAATAGGGGTGGAGATTCATGGAAGAAAATAATGCCTTGTGGAAGGAGGTAATTGCCAACAAATACTCTTTTAAGGAAGAATGGTTTCCTTAGCCGAATAGCCATGGGCCAAGCAAAGGTCCGTGGAAATCCATCTTCAAGGCTTGCTGTGTAGCAATGGTTTAAAATTAACCTTGGAAAGGACAGTAAATTTTGGTTTTGGGAGGCTATGTGGATTGGTCATTGGCGCTTAAATCTTCCTTACCAAGAATTTACAATAGTGCTTCTTCAATAGACAACTTTATTAATCAATGTTGGTCCACATCCTCTTAGTTGGGTTAGCCTTTAAAGGAATTTGACTGTCAATAAAACTTGAGAGTGGATCTAGTTCTACAGCCTCATTTAGACAAAATATTCTTCGAATACTGAAGATTCTAAGTCTTGGAGCCTCAAAAGAGGTGGTTAATTTTTGGTTAATTCCTTAATTCCTCAGCTAAGCACTCATCAGGCCCCATCGATATTTATCATGAAAGGCAATTTGGGTGGCCAAAGTCCCTAAGAAAGTGAAAACCTTCCTATAGGTCGTCATTCAAGGCAAGTTAAACACAAGGGATGCTCTACAAAGTAGAATAATCAAATTTTTTACATGTCCCGGATCAAATGAAGAAAATCAGCATCATCTATTCTTCCTTTGCTCTTGGGCAAACTCCTTATGGGCGAGATTATTGAGTTTTTTTGGGCTGTACTGGTGTTCCCTAAAAGAAATGATGGGGCTCTTTTTCGCCTTATTTTTGGAACTCCCTTCAAGGATGGTGGTCATATTTCATGGTATAATGCCATCATGGCAACTTTGTGAAAAATGTGGCTTGAGAGGAACTAGAGGATCTACAATGAGAAGACAACTAGCCTTGACAAGCTTTGGCCTCTATCAAACTCTTCGCATCCATCTGGTGTTCTCTTTCTAAGTCTTTTTGTAATTATGATCTTGTGCATATTTTGGCTAATTGGGAGTCTTTTTTGTGACCCTTTGGTCTGACAAAGATAATTCATCTACCCTTTCATCCTACTTTCTCTCAATCAATATATTTTTTTTGTTTCTTATTAGAAAATAGAAAAAAGAACGAAAAAATACACCCTTATTGGATGATGAATATTAATGATTGTCTATCACTGTTTTAATTATTTAATTTTGTTCTGATGTTGAGATTTAGTTATTATATTTATTTTACATTATTAAGAATATTAACATATTTGTGCTTGCATGCTCGCTTGTACACATAGATAACGTTTTTTGAAGGAGAAAAAATATTCATATCCCCAATGTTTAATGCCCAACCTTTTTAGCAATTCATATTGCTGTGTTAGTGTCATATTGTATTGGTGATGCATTTCATGTTTCTTATATTTTTCCATTGATTTTGATTGATTTCCTTTTCCTGTTGGCTTTTCTAGAAATAATGACTACTATAGAGTATGAATTGAATTAGCGCTTTGAATGTCTTTATGCAGTACTTTCCCCTAACTTTTGAGATTTGTATCTATTGCTATCATCTTTAGCTGGAAGTATCTCTTAGAAAAAATGTCCATTGTTGTTTGTAGATGATTACCGTCTATTTTGTGGAGATCTTGGCAATGAAGTGAATGATGACGTGCTCTCTAAAGCATTCTCACGATTTCCTTCATTTAACATGGCTAGAGTAAGTTCATTTAGTCCAATATTCTACACAATTCACCTTCTATTTTCAATTTTTTGTTTTTGGCATTCTGCATGATCATTAGTTTCCTTGAAAGTCTTGTGGTCTGTTTGAAAAGTGGAAATGCATCTAAGTACATCTTGTTTGTACATTTACTTGTGGTTATGATTGCGTATGAAGCTTCTGAGTATCTGTTCCTTGATTTTCAACTTCTTTTTTTATATTTTTTTAGGTTTAAGTTCTATTTTGGTCTAAACAAACTTTTATATTATTTTGTTTGGGTTAACTTTTAAATATTCTGTTTTGGTCAATAAGCTTTCAATTTTCTCCTTGGAACTGTGTATAATAAACTAATCTAGTCACTGGTATTAATTCTTTTTGTTTTTCGTTTGAAATTTGCTATCTGATTTGTGTAACTCCAAATACTTATCTATGTCGACACTCAACAGATAAAGGAACAAAAGATGTATCGTATCAAGTTTCTGGTAAATGATTTATAGAAATTAAAGGAAAATTAATGACAGCGACAAAATATTCTTTTATGCAAAGCTGAAGGACAAAAATAGAATCATCTGGAAGACCAAAATGAAAAAAGTATTATAGCTCCAGAGTAAAATAGGACTAAAACCTGTTTTTCATGTTTCTTAAATATTATTTGTGAGGTTAAGAATTTTATTTAAGAAAGAGATGATCATCTGACTGGGACTTGTGGAGCTGGAACCTCTTTATGGAGTTTGTATGTATCCCTTAGAATTTACCGAGTTCATGGACTAGCTTGAGTTGTAACATGGTTGGGTCATTTAAGCTTGTCAGAGACAGGTTAGCTCTCGAACTTTTGAAAGTGGGTCTTCTTAGAATTTACCGAGTTCATGGACTAACTTACTGCTTGTGGGGGTAAGAGGAAAGTCTCGTAAAATTTTGGGCACGAAACTACCCATGAAATTTTCAAGAGGGACATGAAGACTGAGCTCTCTGCTTTTAGTAATGATTGGAGATATTTTTCTTTTGGTATTCACTCATGAATCTTGAAGACAGGAGCTGTTATAGTGATTGATTCTGCGATTTCCCCATGTAGGTGCATATAGTCGTGCTTTGTGGTCATTGTATATTCGTGCTGTTAAGTATATATGACTACCTTTACTCCCATGTCATGTCTGGTTGGGTCCTATCATGGAAGGTTTATTTGATTTGTGTTATTGTTTCCTCATGTGTATAGATGAACCAACTTAATTCTCACAAACATTTATAGGTTTTGAACCACGGTCAATTTCGAGGACATTGCCCAATTGTTTAAAAGGCTTCCCATGCATACGTTTTTGGAAGTGGTTTTGATCAATTGAGGCATCTTTTATGAGAAACAATTTCAACTCTGTATCTTGGAAATTATACTATTTTATGACTTTGTGGATTGACTTAAATTATTTTGATATTTTATTTATGGCTTATGGTTATTGATTACACTGTTCTCTGTGGAATATTTTCTATTTACGAATGGATTAACAGCATATAATTTTGTTTAGGTTGTTAGAGATAAGCGAACAGGGAAAACCAAGGGCTATGGATTTGTTAGCTTCTCCAATCCTACTGACCTTGCTGGAGCACTTAAAGAAATGAATGGTAATATGCTGATTTTAGTTATATATCAGTTCGCAGTTGTTTCATCTCTCTGTTGGATTTGTGCTTATTCAATTCTCATGACATCTACTTTGTAATAAAATAAACCCACCCTTGTCGGTGGAGTGCTATAGGACAAGTTCAATTAGGTTGTTATTTAACTTCATTTGTTTGTTTCCTTTTTTAACCAACAAAACTTTTCATTGTTGCGATGAAAAGTGACTGATGCTCAAAAGATACAAACTCCACAAGGAAATAAATATTTTAACATTCTTGTTTAAAAGAATATGAAAGAAAAAAAATCTTGTTTTCTTATACTCTTTATTTTGCACTTTTCTTTTCTCTCTTGAACATTTTGAAGACAATTTTAGATTTTAAACCGTAGGTTTGAAATAAAAAATTGAACTCACAATCTTGTGAAGATCGTCAAGATTTTTAAAGTATTTCTAAAAAGTACAGTACGGAATTATTTTTCTAAAAGAACCAAACAAAAATAAAAGATTACTTTTAAATAGACTCCAAAATTTTCTTTATTAGCACCTCCCTTGGAGGAATTTTCCCTATGAACTAGACCTATCTATAAGAACTAGCATGGATGAATCTCGTGGTTTAATCTTCAAGTTGTGTCTTTTAGGCTGTGGTAGTTAGAGTTTTGAAAGAAGATTTGGAGTTTAACAGGCTTCAATGCCTAATGTTTACTAGAATTTCTCTGAAACTATTCTTCACCTTCCCTTCTTTAAACCTTGAAGTCTTTTCTTCTTTCCTTCTACTTCTTTTTGTTATAGTTTATGTGCTAAGACACTTCTTGGTTGCAGGTAAGTACGTCGGAAATAGGCCGATAAAACTAAGAAAGAGCAATTGGAAGGAGAGGACAGACTATGAAGCCCTGGGAAGACACAAGGTAAAATAACGTACTATGGGGTTGTTCTGTTGCACCCTTATTTCTTGCTTTTTTCAATGTTTGATCTTTTAATTCGGATGAGTTTTTGAATCTACTAATTTAATGACAGAACCACACACAAAAGAAATCGAAGCTTCCAAAGAAGAGTATCTTGCACAAGTAAAGGTCACCTGCATCCTTGTATCTCTGTTTACGCCTGGAATATAATCGTCAATCAAGTGATCGTACCGTATGTCTAACCAGTGTTCAGAAATTTCACGAAGTTAGTATCTGATGGAGCTTTCTGTTCTCCGCTGCAACTCTTTTGAAATTAAGTGATTGTGCATTAGAGAGGAGGATGTTTACTTTGAAGGAATAGATCTTGTAGAGTGTTATGCATTCTCCATTTTCTTTGGCAATTTAATGAAGGAATGGGGAATTAGTTCTGTTTGAAAATGCATAGTTAGCATAAATGGTTGGACATTACTCTTGTAACCTGAAGTGGTTGGGTTCAAATCTCAGGTCATG
This sequence comes from Benincasa hispida, assembly GCF_009727055.1. NCBI lineage: Eukaryota > Viridiplantae > Streptophyta > Magnoliopsida > Cucurbitales > Cucurbitaceae > Benincasa > Benincasa hispida. The sequence goes on from NC_052354.1 coordinate 31,020,257, forward strand.
TGAAAGTGAAACAATACAACTATTCTTGAGCATTGAGCTGATATTGCAACTCTTTTATACATATATATACGGTGGAGAAACCTCCATACTACGCGGGAAAAGGGGCAAAATACTATGAAGTCTGAACTCTGTCTTTTTAGTTCCTGAAGTTTCAAAAGCAATATTTAAAAAATAGTTCTAAATAGTTCCTCACTTAAGTTGACCGTCAATTGACTAATAGAAAAATGAGATCTCATGTGTCAACTTTTATTTCAAGGGTAACTTTTTTAAGTGGCATTTGAAATTATTTCAAATTGGACAAAAGTTTATTCTATCCTAAAAAAATAACAATAAAATTAAACATTAAACATTCTTTCTTGATTTGAGGTCGAAGTAAAAGATACGTACAAAAATTTGTCATTGAAGCTCAATATATATATATATAGAACCATACGAAGGATCAAATATCAAGCAAGTCCATATCAATCCCTTTTTCAGCCTGAGTTTGTAGCCAAATAAGACAAGAATCCCTTACTTCAGAGTCCATAAGGGAGAGGATGGAAACCTGTTTGTACCCCTCGTCCCTTTTCCCTTCACCATTTTTAACATTTTTTGATCAACATGTCTCGCCGTTTTAATTTCTCCTCCCATCCTTCACCATCGTCCGACATCAAAACCTTTACCGCAGAACTTGATCATGGCTTGCACATCACCGAGGCTTGGAAAGATAGATCTTTCACTCTATCTTTGAAGAAAGAGTTCTGTTCTTGGCTGACCTCATGTTTTGTTGTATTGATAGATGCCCCCCCAACCAAAAGTTCTTCAAGAAGTGGGTAGAAAAGCTCACAAGTCAAAATTGTCATTGTGCAGAAGTTGTAAAGCTTGGCGTTAATGGAGACCTAAATGAAGTTATCATCCCTGTGGGAAAAGAAAAGAAGGGATGGAAATTCTTCAGCTCTCTTATTCATTATCCTAACCAACCTCCCTCTGCCATTAGTGCCAAGGTTTCTTACATGGAATCCTTAAAAAAGAAAAATCTTTTGGCTACCATTGACCACTCCCATTCCTCTCTAACAAAGACCATAAAAAAGGATCTTCCTCCCTCTTCTTTTGAGCCAGCAGCCTTCTTCCCCAAAAAGTCCATCAGAGACTACCGAGAGAACCTTCATGACTAATGGTTTGACATCCTCTAGCTATTCGAAGAGAGGTCACCTACCATGGATCGATTAGTTCCTTACAACCAAACAAAGCCATCCTTGTTGTGGAAAACAAAGAACAAGGGCAAGCACTTTGCAATATTGAAGGTTGGTTCCAAGTTGTTTCTTTTTCTTTTTTTTAGGTTATAGTTTGAACAGTGCAGTACTGATGCTTTTTACAAAGATTTGAATGTAACATCTTATGGGGGTTGGATAAAATTGGTAATTTACCTATTGATCAATGACCATATTGTTAGGATCAAGTGTAGACTGTTGTTGTATTGTGAAAGATCCACTGTCTTGAAAGCAAAATTCGGCATGACCTTGATGCTAAATCGCATGTTTTTATTGCTCCCCAAGATTTACACAAGCTCTAAACTCAGGCGATCACTCGTCGGGAAAGGAATGGAATCGACGAAAACTTTGCTCAGAATAATGGTAAGAAGAAAAATTCAAATCAATCTATATCAAATTTGATAAACTCTTTGTATATGACAAAGAAAGAAAAAAAGTTGGAGGTTAAAATTTAACTAGATCCAATAATTATAGATACGAATTTAATAAAAAAATGTTTTAAGAAAATGAAAAGTATAATAAAAACTAGTTCTTTTTTGTGCGGTTACCTGAACGTGCATGCCTACCTATCCAACCCAACGAATGGTAGTGCGCGCAAGAAAAGTCTCGATTTGTACCACACCCACAATTTGAAGGTTCTTTTATATTTAAGTTAAATAATATAACAAATTTTATTATAATGTTTTCATATTTCCGTTTTCAAAAAAAAAAAGAAAAAAAGAAAAAAAGAAAAAGAAAAATATCTTCTATGTGTTACAAAGTGAAATAATCGTGCTAATTAATTAATACTTAACTTGTCGAATATATGTTATCATTTTTGTTGTATCACAGATAATGAGATTTTATCTTAATGATTTTACATATCTATGATTCTAGGTCATTTCCATATATGGAACGATGCACTACTTTGTTGTATAATCACTTTATGAACTTAAACTCTCTTAACAAACACCTCAACTCATACATTTGAAACCATCGAGAGAATGGCAAAATAAAAAATTAAGACAGTTTTAAGAATATAAATAGGAAGGCAAAGATTCTTCTTAATAGCTCACTATTAGATCGTGGTATTTCACATCTACGATCTCTATCATATGTATGTTAGATCATGAAGTTTCACATCTATGTCCTAAATCACATCCATATGCGAAAGGAAAAACTGCTTTGTCATGTAACCACTGTAATTGGATTGAATATTTTCAACAGATATCTCAACTCGAATAGTTACAACCATTTGAAGGATTACAAGATAGTAAGTTATGAAAATTTTAAGCACAAAATAGGAAGACATATTTTCCTCTATAGCCCACTTTTAGATCGTGTTATTTTACATTTATTATCAAGATCACACCCATATGTGAAAAAAGATGTCTCGCTTTACCATGTAGTCACTTCCATTTGATTACATTTTCTTAACGGACACCTCAACTCGAATAGTTAAAAACTATTTGCAAGGAATGATAAAATAGAAATTTAAGAAAAAAAAAAAGAAGGTAAAATAGTAAGGCAAAATTCTCCAACATAATCCATTGTTAGAATGTTCATTTCACATGCATGGTTTAAGATACACCATATGCGAAAAAGATGCATTATTTTATCATCTAACCACTTTCATCGAATTAAGTTTTCTTAGCTCATACCTCTACTCAAATATTTACAACTATTGAATAGTAGAACAAAATAGGAAGTTATAAAGAATTTAAGGGTAAAATAGAAAGATAAAGATTCTCTCAACATCTCCAATTAAAAATCATGTAGATTTTATTTAAAGTTACTAAAAAATGTTTAGCTTCAGTATAAAATCCATTTATTTCATAAATAAATATTATCTTAACCTTGTTTTAATCACTAATCAATTCAAGGGGGAATTTTTTTCCAATAAAAAATTACAGTTATGTATATCTAGAATGAGATTAATTTGAAGAGTAATCTAAAACTTTGCTTGCGTTGTTTTGAAATTTTAATTGTTCTAATTTCATGATCTATAGTTAATTTATGTACCCATTTAAAATAAAAAATAACTTTTCAAAAATAAAATTTAACTGTATTGTATTTTAAAATGAGTTATCCATAACTATATTGTTGTTTATTTATGAACCATAAATTTTATTTGTAATTAGATTTCATTTTAAATGTTATCGGTGATAGATGCTATCACTTATAACATGATATCAATGAGGTCACTAATAGCATGTTATCAATGACAAAAGTTATCATTGATAGTATGTATTAATGATAGAATGATGAAGGAAAGTAGAGACATTTCGTTTGTCGATAATTTGTGAAACATGAGGTTTTGGAGGAAAAGTTGAAAAAGAGATTTGGGTCGTTCGTCCATCGGTTTTGTTCAGATTTCGTTTGGCCTGGTTATGAGTTGTGGGCTTTGGCGTTTTTAGTCTTTTCAAACACATGGGCTTAAGTTTGTGTTATATCTCCCATATTTTCCCACTAATGCTATAAATGCTAATATTTAGGGCAAGTACACTATCTGTAATAAGCTTATCTCAAAAGCATCGTGAACTTTAGAAGATTATATTTGTAAGATTACTGAACTCGCAACTTAAAATAAATTATCTCATATGTTAAATATACTAGTGAACTAAATATGATTAAATAAAAGTTATCAAGCGATACTATTAGTGATATCATTGATAGCATACAATCGATTTTATATCATTATCAGTGAGATCACTGGTAGCATATTATCAGTAATTGAAGTTATCAATTATAACCACAATGAAGGAAGGAGACATTTCCTTTTGCCAATAATTTATGAAATGTGAGACTGAACTAAAGTTTGGACCGTTTAGAAGTTATAAATCGACTGTGGGCTGAAGATTGGGCTTTTATGGTCTTCCCAAATGCCTGACACTAATTTTGTGTCATATCTGTTAAATTTGTTTATACTTGGGGCATAATTGCTATCTGTGCAGTAGACCCTTAATTATAATATAAGTTTTAGTTTTAACAACTTTTACTATATTTAGTAACTAATAATTAAAGTCAAAATAGACATATTTAATAACAAAATAGACATTTTAGAAATTCCATTATTAGTATTCTTATTTAGTTTTCTCGATATTGTATACAAAATTTAACATTTAAGATAAAATGTTAGATGTCACATGCCAAAATACATATCTCAACCGTCATTAAGTATGCACTATCAATCTGTGAGATCAGAAGTTGATCCCCTACCCACACATTGGTAAAAAAATGTCACCTAGCATAACCAAATAGTTAAAATATCTATACTATTTTAAAATATCTATAAATTCAAGCTATTACCCCCAATGCATCATACATGTGTAATATTCTAAACAAATTCAAAATTCATAAGGTCAAATATTTAGACCCACTTCTAACCATTTGATTTTTTATATTTGAAAATTAAAGTTAAAAATAAAAAAAAACAAATGGTTCTCAAACAAAGACTTAAAAATTTAAACAAAATAAATATAAAAATCCGAAGGAACAAATAAGGTTTATTTTTTCTTCTCCTGAGATGAACAAAATAAGATTTAAACCTCGAAATACTTGATTGACTTCATATATCGATACCAAATCCTTCTATTTAAAACTTTTAGTACATAAATATCCACGGAACAACTTTGTGATGCGTTAATCAAAGCAATGCCTTAATAAAATAAAACAATAAATGAATAATCAAAAGGGTAATCATTTACAAAAATCAAAACAAACAAACAAAATCATGCATGCCATGGTTAGGAGACAAGAATGATGCAACAGCATTTTCCATTACTTTTCTTTCATTTATTGAAGGTTAACCATAACACGAGCATAAATATAGTTCTAATGGCACCATAACACGAGCATAAATATAGTTCTAATGGCACAAGACACACATTCTTAACTTAAAAAAATTAGAAGTTTAAATCACTCCACCTCAGACTGTTATACTAAAAAAGCTTTTAATAGAACCGCAATTAAATGCTAAATCGAAACAAGAAGCAACTATAGGCAACGATTGTGGATTAAAACATGCAATTTAAAAAATTAAGACTCCGTTTGATAACCATTTTGTTTTTTAAAATTAAACTTATTTCCTACTCATTTCTTACCATGATCTGCATATTTATTATAGGTTGAATTTTTAGTCAAATTCCAAAAACAAAAATAAGTTTATAAAAACTCCGGCTCCATTTGATAACTATTTTGTTTTTGAAAATTAAGCCTAATTCCTCTCTATTTCTTACAATGATCTGCATCCTTCTTAAGTATACTAGTTGAATTCTTGATCAAATTTCAAAAACAAAAACAAGTATTTAAAAGCTACTTTTCTAAGTTCCCAAAATTTGGCTTGGTTTTTTAAATCATTGGTAAAAAGTAGGCTTAATTTTCAAAAATAAAAAACAAAAAATAAAATGATTACCAAATGGGGCCTACATTTTTTAGTTTTCAAATTTTGATTTGGTTTTTAAAACCATGGGTAGAAAGTAGATAAGGAAATTTAGGGGTAGAACTTAGAAGTAGTATCTATAGACTTAATTTTCAAAAACCAAATCCTTACCAAGCGAGATCTAAATGAATAATTTTTTTTTGAAATCAATATTTAGTTGGGGATATTGAAGATCTAATAGAAGGAGAGAGGAGTCATAAAGGTGCAACAGAGAGAATAGAAGGGTGGAGAAAAAGAAAAAGATGGTCAACACTGAAAGGACAAGACATGGGAAAGTGGTAAAAAAGAGAGTAAAACTCAAAACTTCTAATAAAAGACAAGAGCCTTAGTTTATATTATCATCATCTATTTATTTTCTGGACAGGATGACATTTTTACTTGATGCAACAGAGAAAATAAACAATCTGTCTTCCCAGTTTACAGAAACAACAATACTTGCAATATGATGTTTTCTCATCTCTCCATCTCAAAACTCATTTGCCAAAGTCTACATGGTTTCACTTTTTTGATATCTATTACGATATCAATTGAAACCAATCCGCCATTTCACGACAGTTTATAAGTTAACATTGCAGCAAGAATTACTACAGTTGGGAAAGGAATGAAGTCAAAGTTGAGATCAATTTTCGAACACATTAATTAGAGCTTTCAATGGAGTCAATTAAAGAGTCCCAAAGGGCATACCTTTCTGGGCATGCCTTATTAAGCAGAGTTTTCAAATTGTATGTTCTAAGCTTCTCATCCACTTTTGACTTTGGACAATTCTGAAGCATAAAAAATGGAGGAATCAGTCGAGCAATTTGGGTAAAAAGCCTGGATTAATAAAAGTAAATGAAGACGTTGATTCAGAATAATTGAATTTCACCTTGATCAACCACAAGAGATATGCACCAGAACATGTTGCTTGTGCTTGAAAATCCCCAAAGTCTACATTCGAGATAAATGAGCAGGAATTCACAAGATTTAATTCATTTTCTATAAAGAAAGGGATGTCAATTTTTATTCCCCCCCCTTGCTCACAAATTTTGTGATCAGTTGCAAAATGTCTCATCCAACACACCGAAAGGAATCGACGGTGAATCCACAAAGCCTGTCAGAATTGATATCATGCAAGGAAAACAAAGAGGATCAAACTGCCAGCAACAAAGTTTCAAACTCTTTAAAATTGAAAAGGAACACATCGGGAAGAATAAAATGCTCTCAACCATTCATAAACCATCTAGCCAAAGTGCAGATCATATGTAAAAAGTGTACTTAGGTTGATCCAGATACTACTGCAAGTTAGGACTAGAGGAACTAGACTGAAGAGGGGTATATCAAGCAACAAAGTAAATTGACCCTTCAGCAGCTTACTCTGAATATATTCTCCTCCAATTGAATATCTATGAAATCAATCACCTGAGTGTCCAGCTCATAGTCATTTCTAAATTCTAATTGACCCAAAGAAATAATACCCCCCTACCCCCAACAGAAACAGATCGAGAGAGAGAAGTGTGTACCTCTCTTCCAATATATCGCTTTATCAGCATTTCATCCCAATCAAGCTCTTCCTTTCAATATAACAATTAGCAAGACCTTAACAAGCCAGTCGAAAATGGATAAGACAATTAAAGATCATCTTAAACGCAGCAAAAACAGGCACTTGTTATAGAGAACCTTCCTAGGCTTACTATTTATTACTTTTCTGCTACTGTAAGCTCACAGATCTCAAGAACATTCAAACGTCCAACTCTAATAAACAGGAATTTACTCCAAGAGAGACAGAGAACTCAAGTGTTCGGAAAAATAGAATAAAAAGATTCATGTGTGCTAGCATCAGTGAAAAAGTTCATGCAGAAGTAATGTAAGTATCAAAAGCATGAATACACGAAAATGTTGAGATTTAACAGCATTAAAATTCTATTCAAGAGAAAGTAACGGATTTCAATTCTAGTCATTATAGTAAAATTTAAAAGGCTGAACATGATCCTTTTAATAATGGTATTGATTGACTAACAGAGAGTTGGATTTTGGGATTACTAAAATAACATCTATAGACAAATTTACCTTCCACACTTGATAAATGTCAATATTGAAACCAGAACTCATTTCTGTGCAAGTTGATTCCGCTAAAATTTTGAGCATAAGCCGCTGGAGGGGAAAAAAGAAAAGGAAAAGAACTTAGTCATCGGAACTTTCTGACATTTTGAAATAATTTGAGCATTTTAAGATCATTCAGCAGTTTACAGAACTCACTCGACGATAGTGGAAGCAACAATTGTCAGCAACATGCAATGCTGCCCATTTTCTGGTTTCCTCTAACGCATTCAATGCCTGAAGACAGATGTTTTTGGAGTCACCCATAAGAACAATGCAATTGAGCCCAGAAAAACATTTTTCGCAAACAAGATAATAATCCCTACAGAAGGTGCATGCTGTACCTTACTATACCAAATGTGTGAAGAATTAGAAATCTTGACATGTGCTAATAGATTGGCAATTCTTGGAATTCCCATGCAAATTCTCTTTTTCATCCAATAATTACTTGCCATTTTTCAATTTTGAAGGGGTCAATTAATTCATTTTCGGCCAAGGGGGCTGCATGACTCATGGATACAGGACCACCCTCAATTCTATGCAAATGTCTTACAATAACAAATGGTATACCCCAGACTCAGAGATGTCAAACAAGAAAAAAGAAGAAAATCCCACCTGTTCTCTTGACATGTAAGAAACTAACCAGCGTCGATGATTCCACGCACGATAATTCATTTTTGACATCTACACCATAATGAAATTGACTTAGATGAGACAAAGTTCCTACTGTTACAGTATGGTAGTAACAAGGGATCAGTGACAATCTATTGTTCGAACATAATTGCAGCATGCAAAAAGAGTTCAAAATAAATAAGCATCTTTCGGCAAGAATTTAACAAGACTTACAGATCTAAAATCTAGAACTCTGCTATGAAACGACCAAGCCCGGCAATTTATTAGACCCCAGTGATGTATCTGTTTGCAGTTTAACAGCCTAGGGGAAAGGCTCTTAAATACCAACCATTTAGGACCTCTAGAAGGCATGAGCAGCACACTTCCTCAAAATTCTAGCTTTGCTCTTTAGAAGGCAACCATTTAGCATCTCAAGTAGCCGCTCATCCAGGTATCTAGGCAAGCCAAAGGACAACCCAAAGTCCTTCAGGTGGAAGGCCCAACCCCTTGAAGCGAACTGAGGTGGAGGAAAGATCATCCAAGAATTCCCCACCTAATAAACAGCAGCTACTCCTACTGTGATCATTCAGTAACACTTCTACTCCAACTGGGACTGGGACCTTCAAGGGAGAGACCAAAAATTCTGAATGCTTCCAGCTGTCTCAACAGAACAGTACATTTTTCACTAGTTTTCTGTTTGTTGTGGGGATTTTTAGTAAAATTGCAGGTGAAATCTGAGTGGATACTTGCATAATAAAAGTCTGATCAACAAACACTCACAAAGACAGAATTAATCTAATTGCCTCCTGAAACTCCTCTCCCGATCTCTCAACCCTTCTAAAGATTCTACTATTCCTTTCAAGTCAAATGCCCAACTTAATAGCAAAGAAGTCTGCCACAAGACTGACTTCATCGCTAGGGCAGCTATTCCTAAATAAACTTTGCATTTCTCCATATTATTGAGTAGGGGTTGACAGGGAATGATAAAATTAGGAAAGATAAAATTCCATGCCAATCAATTTCCAAGTTCTGGGAGCTCTTTAGTTGAGTTATATATTAGAACATTTGCTTCCATTGAGAAAGAATGAAATGATACAAGGCATATAAATAAGCAAGCCCACGAAAACCCCACTAAAGGAAGGTTTCCAACTAAGTAAAATGTTACCAAGAGAATAATTACATAAAGTCTTTGAAACTGAAGCCCAAAAAAAAAACATGCTTTCAGTGGGAGCTCTTTAGTTGAGTTTTTAGCATCCTATGTTGAGTGTGATCTTTTACAGCCCTTGTTCCATGTTTGATTAAAATTAAAAGTTAGAGGAAAAAAGTAATGGCTCAATCTTAAATTGGAAGTCATTGTGAAGTCTATGAATAATCCTCCAGAGGAACAGCAATAAACAGAATGCATGTCATACAGATTCACTTTACAAAGAAAGTTAAGTGAACCTCCAAATTTTAGTAATATGCAGGTCCTTGAACCTCAGCTATTCTTTCCACTAGCTCAGATTCTTTCTTCAAAATTTCTTCTACAGTATAGCCTTTTTCCACAAGCAGCTTGATCACCCACCGCCTGCCAAGAACTGACGTGCTTAATCTTTTTAAGAAAATTAGGAAACTCATCATTATTATTATTATTTTATCGAGGTTGTAAAAAATAATACACAAAATATCGCATTCCCTACATAAGCTTGCAAAAATATTCCACAATTAGAACTAAATACAAAAGGAGGATGATTAAAGAACAAATTAGATAAGGGAACACCATGAGGAATGATAAAATTTGGTCATCTCAAAAACTTTGTCCCACTCATTCTGTATCATTAAACAGTACAAGCTTAAAAACATTTTGATAAAGCAAAAAAACCCTACGATATACCAATGCAGCAACTCCTTCAAGGAATAAAGAAAATTTGTTTATTGTAAAAGAATTGAAGCCTATAAAATGCAGCCATAAAGAAAAGGGTTGGGTTTCTTATTAATAAAACTATCCCCAATTAGAGTGCCTGAAGGGTAATAATATCCCATCCACAAACATGATAAACTTGCAACAATTTCTGAATCCATACCTATGGCTCCATGCTTGTTCACTCTTGGGGAAATATGAAAGTACAAGCTTTGACAAGAGGAGTTCATCCAAATACATCGAGAGATTTTGTTTCTTTGACAATATGAATTTCCTGCAGGTTATATACATGGTACAATCAGAAGAGATGGTTCCTATTCCAATTTACACCACGAGATAGCAAGTCAATGAAATTTCTAAACCAAAGGAGGCCCGGTTCTTTGGTTTAATTTTGGAATAACTACTGTTACCAATATAAGTTTGATGTTTCTTATTCCATTCTAAAATAAGCCATGGTCCTTCCATTTAAATAAGCAACAGATCTTTCACCGATAGGCTAGGGCATACTATCTTTTGCTCCTAAAGTGAATTGCTTGTAACAAACTAGTAGTTGAACACTTGGATTTATACTTCCAAATTTAGAACTAAACTCTTAAAAAGGGAAGTAGGACATGGTGATAGACAATAAAATAATTATAATAAATAATTAGCATTTCAACATTGGGAAAAGGTAAACCAAATAAGAAACAAGCAAAAACCTTGAATTCCAAGCAGTGCCAAAATCGCAGCTCAGCAACAAAAGAGCCCTGCTATACTTCATGACATCACTTTCAACAATGTTCAATGAATTTGATAATCCACATGAAGAATTTCCAGCCACAGTTTGATCATCTTGGTTGCAAGAGCTCCTATATTTCCTAGTAGCAGCCATAAATGAGTCTCTAGTTGCTATATACAAAGGATGAAGGATTTGCGTTGATATGCCTAACTTATGATCTTGTAGCCAAAAATCTGAATTTTCGTTCCCCGTAATTCCAGAGGTAGCACTTTTAGAGTTGCCTACCTCTTCATTCAATTTGACAAACTGGGATGGATGTACAAATCCAATCTCATCGCTGGATTCATGCAATAGTAGGGCAGAAAGAAGGTCAATCAATAACCAAATATGACAAGACTCGAACAACAAAAATTATGTACTAGTATTCAAAGAAATGCTATCTCCATGATCGAACAAATTTGGTTTCGAATCTGTGGAGTATCAGAACTTGTCAATAGGATAATTTCCCAATTTCAACAAAATGAAACTTCTCTACAACTATAACTGTAACTAGACGTTAATTTTGTATTCCGCTACGACGATCTTAAGACCATAACTAACAAAAGGTTTTTTCCTCATCATGAGACGATAAATTACAAGAATTTTCGGTGAAATCAAACTCTAACAAAGGAAAATCTAACTTTTGTAATTGGATACTTACATCAGAGGGTCAGATTGTAAAATTCGTTCGAACTGGCTCAGCAAATCCGCGGCTTTCGCTTCAAAATCAGTATTTTCAGCCATTTTTGTGTTTCTTTTGTCTGCCTTGAGAGAGATTTGAAAGCAAAGACCATGTATACGGAAAATTTCATAAAATACCCCAAAATAATAATAATAATAAACTTTTTTACCATTGACCAATTGCTAATAATATTTATTACTATGAACCTTTTTATCATGTGAAATACCAAATTTATCCTTAAATTTAAAACTTTTACTCAATCAGCCTATTTTATGAAAAATTGTACAAAATGACCCAAAAAGTAAAAACTTTTCTATGACCGACACCTTTATAAAAACTTGTTATTGACGTTTTTGACATGTGAAACACCACTTTTGCCTTCAATATTAAATTATCTCTTCTCTTATATTACCAATGTCTCTTTTGCTTTTCCCTTCCAACAACAAAACAACAATTCAAAGTCATTTAAAACTAAAGATGCTTTAACATTTTGTTTATTTTATAAGCATGGTTGATAAAATGTGAAAAATCCTATGAAAATAAGTGGTCATTTAGTTAAAATGGAGTTGAATCGATAAAGATATGACAAAACAAAATTATAGTTTCGTAGAAAAAGTGTGCGATCGCCGATATCAGCATATACGATCTCTGACATCAATGTACGTGATCATTTACATTAGCATATGCAATTGCTGGCATCAACGTAAACGATTGTTGACATCAGCGTATGTAATTGCTTACATTAGCTTACGCGATCACTCACTTTTCTTTTTGCAAATTTGCTTTGGTCATATCTTCATTGATATAATTTGTTTTTACTAAATGACAACTTATTACTCTAAAATTAAATTTTATCTAAGTTTAAATGTTATAATCCCATTTGTATTCATGATTTTTTAGCATTTTGCTCAATATACAAGCATAATCGGAAAGAACACAAAAAAAATATGAAAACGAGTGGTCGTTTAGCTAAAACGTAGCTGTATCGACAAAGATATGACAAAAACAAAACTATTGTTCGTGCAGAAAAGGGGGCGATCGTTGACGTCATGGTAGGCGATCGCTTACATCATGGTGGGTGATTACTGACCTCATGGAGGGCAACTACTTTCCAATTTTGTTTTTGTTATATTTTCATCGATACAACTCCGTTTTAGCTAAATGATCACTCATTTTCATACGTTTTTTCATGTTATTTCTGATTATGCTTATAAATTGAGAAAAAAATGCTAAAAGAATAATGAATATAAATTACATCATAACATTTAAACTTAGATAAAATTTACCTTTAGATAATAAAGCCAAAGATTATTTAAGTTTTTATTGAGTTTACATGCATAGTTGGAAAGAACATGAAAAACAGTATAAAAACGAGTGGGCATTTAGCAAAAAGGGAATTATATCTATGAAAATATGAACAAAACAAAATTGCAAAACGAAAACTGGAGCGATCACGTATGTTGATGTGAGTGATCACATATGCTGATGTAAGCGATTGCTTATGCTAATGTGAGCGATCGTATATATTGATGTGTCAGTGAACACATACTTTTTCTACACAAACGATAATTTTGTCTTTGTCATATCTTTGTTGATACAACTTCGTTTTAACTAAACGAACACTCATTTTCAAACAATTTTTTGTGTTCTTTCCAACGATGCTTATAACGTAAGCAAAATGTTAAAGTATCTTTAGTTTTAAATGACTTTGAAATTTCATTTTGTTGTTGTTGGAAGGGAAGAGCAAAAGAGACGTAGGTAATACAAGGGAGAGAAGAGAGCATTAATATCAAGGATAAAAGTGGTATTTCACATGCCAAAAGTATCAATAACAAACAAGTTTTTAAAAAGAGGTCAATCATAGAAAAAGCGTTTTGGGCATTTTGTACATTTTTCCTTATCTTCTTTCTCTTTCAATGATTTCTTCAGCGATTAATAACATATGTATTCAATGCAATACTAATATTCCACCAAAGCATTTATTCTCAACTAACATTCTACCAACAGCATTGAATACAATTGATAACAAGAATGGGATAAGTAATGGAAGGTCACTCTCAGTTATTCACCTTATTTTGAACTTCCAACTTCTTCTCCCATTGTTTTCTCAGAGTTTCAATCCAACATTCTCATTGTTGATCTCTTTCATCTTCGTTCAGTTCATTTTGTCTTTGGGTATAGAGCAAGATTGCTCGTCAGAGAATGTAAGTGTTTATGAAATATTCTTCCTCCAGGATCGCTTTCATAAAGATAGAAGATCGCTCACCATAATGTAAGCGATCATTTAGTATTATGTAAACGATCACTTATATACAACTAAATGATTGCTTAAATTAATATAGGCAATCACTTATTACTTACTTGGCGATCATTTATTACTTACTGAGTGATCGCTTACTACTTACAAGGCAATCAATTACTTTAATAGCAATTCGAATCCAATTGTCAATTTTCTGATTACAGATCAATGACACTATTTCGTATCTTTGTATGATTTGGTGGTGAATGGGATCAGTCCGGAAGCAATTATGTTGGGGGCATATGAATGGTCTGAAGGTTGGAAATGATATAACTTGTAGTGAATTAGTGAGTATTTTGCACCAATGACTGAATATCAATTCAGATATGTTTGATATACACATCAAATGTTGTTACAATCTATTGGTCCAAGCTCCCCCAATTGACATAGTCAACAATGAAGACCTTAACTTTTTTTTTAAAAGGGAGTGATGCATCTCGAACGTCTTGTTTGTATCAGTTACACCTCCTGAAAGTCATGAAGTAGACACAGATAATATGTACCAGCAGCGCAATCCAACAATTCAAACCATTCCAACCAGTCAAAACTTTGGGTTTGCAACCATTCCAACACATAATATTCCCATCCTGTCTTCACTAGATGAGAATATTAAACCATGTAACCTAGAGGATGATAGAAATGAAGCTTGGATTAGTCACAACATCCAATCTAGATGTACTCCACAATATGATACTACCCATGTGGTAACACCGAAAATGTGTTATCTTGTTTCACTTAATTCGAGGTTGTACTGTGTTTAATGTGTTTTTTTTAGTGTTTTTACAGGTTTTGGGTGCCTGGGAGGTAGAATCGACCATTCTGGGCTGTTTGAGGTTAATTTGGAGCAATTAGGAGTGAAATTGAGCATATGGGCTTCAAAGGATGTAAAATGATCAAAATGCCCCCGAGGAGAACATTGCAACGCTCTACATAGCGTAATGTTACGCTCAAAGGAAGAGAATGCTATTTTGGAGAAAATGAAGACAGCATCGCGATGCTACTCTATGGTGTCGTGATGCTACGTACTTTGATAGCAAGGTTAGAGGCATGCACGACCTCGAGCGTTGCACGCAACATTACGATGCTGCCAGACTTATGCTTTGACAAGGGCTCCACAGTGCTATCCCAAGTTCCACGATGCTGCGCAACTTGTATAAATGACCTTCTTTGATTTTTAAGGCAATTTATCACCTCTCATTTGGTTCCCAACCGAATTTCTTCCACTTTTCTCTCTTCCACTTGTATTTTTCTTCCTTTCTCTTATGTAATTAATGGAACAATACTGAAATTTGTCCTCTCCACCTCCATGGGAAGGTAAGTTCTAGCTATTTTCTAGTTTAGACGATTTTGGAACAATGTAACTCTTGGGAATTTGTTTGAATGTAATCTTTCGTCTTGACTATGGGTTTCATTCTGATTTTTAATGTTTATGAATGACATGATTTTGTTATTGATTGATAGCTAATGCTTTATTATGTGATTTGAATACTTTTGAATTAACTAGTAATATATAACATGTAATTGTGGGTTAATCCTTGAGAAGCAATAGGTTAGATAGACTTGCATTTTTTTTTGTCAACAATGAAGAGTATTTTTCTTGTTGACCTAGGGGAAACCATATTGAATATGTAATTAGACGATGGAAATTAAATGTTCATCCTAGCGTAAGCTCTAAAGCATAATGCAGTTGGTTAATCACATTTAGTATGGATTCATCTAGCATGTTTAGCTAATTAGGTAATTGAGACCATTGGTTAGATTTCTAACAATTGGGTTAGACATAGTCAAGAAGGTAAAATTATATTTAGACAATTCAATGATTAAGGTTACATTGGGCAATTCCAATCCTCTAAGCTAGGTTGTTTTATTTAATTGCATTTCTATCTTTACTTTTTTGCAGTTTATTTTCTATGCATTTCCAACCCCCATCCTCCCCCCCAAATTTACCACTTTAACTAAAAAATGTGCTTTGAGGAACTAATATTCTTTGTTTCCCTATGATTCGACCTAAACTTGCCACTTGTACTACTAGTTAGTGTAGATAGTTAGTCTGCGAGATTATAAATATTATTTGATAGGCAGAGAGATGGTTTACGACACCCATTCTTTCATTCCTTCAAATGGCGTCATTGCCGAGGAAGCTAATTAGTTAGAGATCTAACCAATTAGATAGGCAGAGAGATGGTTGCCGAGGAAGTCAATTAGTTAATTTTTAGGTAAAGTTTTTTTTGCTTTGATTTGTTTTATGTTTGTGTCAGTTAAGCATGACCGAATTTCTGAATTGATCTTGGATGTTTGAAAGCCAAGTTGCAGGTCCTGACGATGAGGTAAGTGGGCTTCACTGTCGAATTATCGAGTTAACCTCCTTGGTTGGCCATGTGATGGGAAGGAGTTTGCAACAAGCAAAGGTTTACAAGAGTTGCCTACTCGAGGGACACCCTACACAAGCATGCTTGAGATTGCAGTGGATCCCAACATCACTAGGATTCACCGAAGAGGGGTATTATGGTCATTTGAACCATGATTCTCACCATCCTAGGTGGAAGGAGTTCTTTGACCATTGACACTCAGGATGACAACAAAGCTTGAATAGCCAAGATTTCACAGCACCCAACCTAAGACCTATGCTCAATCGTCTAGTTTAGGTAAGTCTTTAAAGGCTTTGATTATGGAGCTTGTTGACAACAGTTTTGAGTTTCAACAGGACAAGCTCTCTAGGCAATAGAAGTTTGAGCACTTCCAACAGGAAAGTCTTTGCCCTAAGGCAAAGGCTAGAACTAATTTGCAAAGTCTGAGTGACCTTGTTGCTCAGCTTGTAAATTCAGTTAGGAGGCCAGATGAGTCATTGTCAGACTCTTCCTTGGATTTGTCAAAGGCTCAAAAGCATGGTAGTCCATGTTGACTCGGTGGAGGAGGAAGAACCACTTCATCGAGATTCGTACCCATATATGACTTTGGAGTTTCTACTGTATGAACTTGCTAATAGTTTTCTTCCATTTCAGTGGACACTCAAGCTCAACTGCAAAGCATGGCCGACCATGTTGCTCAACTGACTGATATTGTACAGAGATTGGAGAACGTGCTAGAGCAGCTCATTGTTTGTACCTCTGAGGTAGAATTTCTTGTGGAGTGCTACTTTTCTAGTGATGATAAGGACATCACACCATGCTTTCCAGTTTGTGAGGCTAAGGAGGATCCCGAGCCTAAACCCCACGACATCTAAGTGATAGAGCTAGAGGTCAAAAGACCTCGCCCTAGTCTAATGCCTAATATTTCATATATTTTTTTTTTTTTATTTTCATCCTCTAGCTCTCAAAAGTTTGTTGAGTCTTTTCTTTCTTTCAACCATTTTGGGTCACTTGAGTTTTTTTATTCTTTCTTTTTCCCTTTTTTGCTTAATTAAAAAAAAAATACAAATTCGACCTATTTGGTTCTCTTCAAAAGATGAAGAGCCTTATAGTCTTACCGAGCTATATCGACTCATTTAAGAAGGGACTAGAGAAATACCAAAATTTTTTTATGCCTTGAAAGGAAATAGGTCACGTCAAGCAACCGACGTTAAAAAATTTCCCTTTCTGGAGGGAGCCAGGTGAAAATTTTACTACTTTTCTTTACTGCTTTCTAGTTTAACTTCTTATTTTGCTTTTGTAGGAACCCCTAAAAAAGAAGAAGATCAATTCAAGGGCAAACCCTCTTACTTCATCTCAAATACTACTTTCTTGAAAATTTCATCAGGGGAAGTTTTTTTGTTCCCTTGACTCTTTTATTTCATTGGGCTTATATTAGAGATATATTGCAGACAATATATCATTTTAAGTTGGTGGTGGGGTATAGATCTGATGGGGTCCTTAAGCGCTATACTCAGACAATGTTTGTGTGCTTGAATTCCTTGCTTTATCTTTTGGTTTGTTTGTTATGATGAAGAGTTGTGACACACTCTCTTTGTGATTAGATTTGTATGAGATGATGTTTGAAGATTATAATCATGATTTTTAACCCGTTTTAATACAATTTCTTATCTCTCATGCATCTTTAGGTCCTTTATCTAACAAGATTATATCATATTCTTGTTCAATAAAGCTGTTATTGAAAATCTTTAGTAAATTTAAATTCTAAATTCATTAATCCAATAAACTAAGGATCCGAGGCTATTAAGTTCAAGTTTGAACTTTATGTAGTGACATAAATGTGGATCAAGTTCAAATATATAGCCAAAATGGTCTATAGTATATGAATAAGATTGGACGCCTTATTCTGGGGACACTATGGATGCGGTCCATTTTGTAGTTAGTACAAACGATGTGATCCTAAACCGTTCATGTGGAGACATGAAACTGGGGGTATCCTATGTAAAGAGTTTACATAAGACTGAACCATGAAATAGTCACTTTTAATGTTCTAAACGTCGTTTAATATATAAAACTGACTATTTCGTTAATTGATGACCTAGGTAACTTAATCTTAATCTTGAGCTAACTATGAACTTCTATTCACTCGGAATTATCCTTAGATCTACATAGGTGAGGGCAGCTCATTATCGTTGGCCCAATAAGCCTCCCATTTCAGGGGTAAGATCAGGTGGATAGCTGGAAAAATAGGGTGCAAGACAGAATTCACTCCTACCTGTTATAGGGATAGTAGATAGGTTGTTCATTTTAGTACTGAATCCAGGTCTTGAACAAGGGGCCCCACCCTCTCCTTGGCCCGAGAGGGATTCGGTTTATAGGTTGGACCTTAAACCAATTGTTCATTAGAGAATCAGTGGAACTTAAGGAATAAGACGTAGTCTCGGGGGTAAAACGGTTTTTATGACCTAGCTGAGATTATGAACAACCTGTGAAGGATTAGCTTGCTAATCATGGTTATATCATATGGACACAAATATATCTATAGTGAGGGGAGTGCAACTACGGGACTATAGTGGAATGACCCGTGAGTTAACGAATGTTGATTAGCTCCATCTAAAGAGTTTAGCCAACTAATCTCGGATAGTTGGAGCCCATGATCTATAGGTCCATTAAGTTCCCCTACTAGCTCATATGGAATAAACTTAGAACAATATGATAGAATAATTTGAATTATTCGAATTAGGTGAAGAGAGATAAACTGATAAGTATGTGTGATATAATGGTCGTTTTTTCAGTTTAAAGATACAACTTTAATATTTAAACGTGATTTAAATATCAAGAATATGAATACGTTCATATTCGGAAGCTCGAAAATAATGGAAATGGTTAAAGATGTAAAAAATCAAAGAGTTGATTTTTTACTTTGAAAAATCAAACTTTGACCGATCTTATATTCAAATGTGATTTGAATTTTGAGAAAATTAATGCGGATTCATGCTCAGGAGGTCAAAATTAGTCAACACGGAAAAAAAATATAAAAAGTCAAAATGTCGACTTTTCGGTGAAAGTTTGACTTTGACAAAATGACTATTTTGCCCTTTGACTAAAGTTAGTGGGAAAATCCAAACTTTTGTTGGATAATTCCACTAATAAGATAGTGGCCTAGGTGTTGGCTTATAGTGGAGACATCAAGCCCACTTAAATAGTGGATTTTGAGGTGTTGGGTTTTTATGAATTTGTTTTATGCAATTTTGTATGGCTTTTTTCTATAAATTTGGGCTTTCAATTTGGATAAAAGACTTTTGACATTTTGCCAAAATTGTTTTCTAAATTTGGGCTGGAAAAAATCACCATTTTTTGAGAAAAATTCAAAACCCAAAAATCCATCTTCTATTTCCATCTCTTTCTCTCTCTTGGGTTCTTCATCCATCGGGTCCCACAACCCGGTTCTGAGTCCAGAGGATAGTAGGTCAGTTCTAGTGGTTTTCCAGTTCATGATCGAGCGAAGATAGAAGAGTTTCGGAAGCTTCAAAGGTAATATTTAAAAAAAAACCCAATTAATTAATTTAGGGTTGTATGTTAATTTTGTGCAATTAGAGTAAAATTGATCCTCATTTCCGCTGCGCATGCCGATTTTTTCAACAGTGTTATGTGACTAAAAACTCAACCTAGCAATGCACACCTTTTTTAGCCAAACTCTTGTTTTGTATTGTAAAAGCCAAATGTAGAGTAAATAAAAGAAAGCTTGTAAAAAGGCAAAGCATGTTGTAGAGTAAAAGTAAGTTTCTATGTTATTTTTTAAGGGGATTACTCCTATTTTTTGGGGTCATGATTAACTCGGGGCGGTTATCCACCCATAGTTTCCCTCTATGCTAAAGTACCCCTGAGGAATGAGTAAGTTTCGGCACCTTGTTTGGAGACGTTGCTCGTAGTTGGATGTCTTTTACGTAACCCCATGTGGGCAAGCCAAAACGAAGGATAACTTCTTGTTTTGCTTTAGATAATATTTCCTCTTTTGTGTAAAGTAAGAAGATTGCGAAAAGGATAAAAATAGAATAAAAGTGAGGTTCCTTTAAGAATACAAATTTGACCTATCTGGTTCTCTTCAAAAGATGAAGAGCTTTATAGCCTTACTGAGCTATATCGACTCATTTAAGAATGGAACAGAGAAATACCATAATTTTTTTATGCCTTGACAGGGGATAGGTCACGTTAAGCAATTGACGTTAAAAATTTGCCCTTCCTAGAGGGAGCCAGGTGAAATACTACTTTCCTTTACTGCTTTCTAGTTTAACTTCTTGTTTTGCTTTTGTAGGAACCCCTAACAAGAAGAAGAATATCAATTTAAGGGCGAGCACTCTTGACAAAAAAGGTAGAAGCGCGTATGACCTCGAGCGTTGCAATGCTGTGAGGCTTACGCTTTGGAGTGTCGCAACGCTGTCAGCTGGTATAAATGACCTTCTTTGATTTTTAGGGTAGTATATCACCTCCCATGGCCTTCAGCCGAATTCCTTCCACTTGTATTTTCTTCCTTTCTCTCATGTAATTAATGGAACGATGCAAGAATTTGTCATTTCCACCTCCATAGGAAGGTAAGTTCTAGTTATTTTCTAGTTTAGAGGATTTTGGAACAATGTAAATCTTGGGACTTTTGTTTGAATGTAATCTTTCATCTTGGCTATGGGTTTTCATTCTAAATTTTAATATTTATGAATGATATGATTTTTTTATTGATTCACAACCAATGCTTTATTATGCGATTTGAATGCTTTTGAATTGACTTGCAATATGTGACATATAATTATGAGTTAATCATTGAGAAGCAATAGGTTAGATAGGCTTGCATTTTTGTTGTCTATAACGAAGAGTATTTTTCCTATTAACCTAGGGGAAACCGTATTGAATATTTTATTAGACGATGAAAATTAAATGTTCATCCTAATGTAATGCAGTTGGTAATCATGTTTCGTATGGATTCATCTAGCATGTTTAGCTAATTAGGTAATTATGACCATTAGTTGGATTTCCAACCAATTGGGCTAGGCATAGTCAAGAAGGTAAAATTATATTTACACAATTCGATGATCAAGGTTACATTGGGCAATTTCGATCATGTAAGCTAGGTCATTTCATTTAATTGCATTTCTATCTTTACTTTCGTGCAGCTTATTTTATATGCATTTCCAATTATCCAATCCACACCAAACCCCCTCCTCCCATTTACATCTTTAACTAAAAATGCACTTCGAGGAATGATAGGTCTTGTAAAGAGCTATGTTTTGTGTTGAAATACGTTGAATTAGCCCTAAGGGCATTTTTGTAATTTTTGTTATATTTGCTAAATTAGGGTTTCACCTCATTCTATTTATATCTGAGGTTGGTTCTATTGTAAATATGACATTAAAATAATAAGTCCTTTTCTACCGTGGTTTTTCTTCCCTGAATTAGGGTTTTCCACGTAAACTCCTTGTGTCGTCTTCTTTTCTTCTATTTTCAATATGGTATCAGAGCAAGGTGATGAAACCCTAGCCCCGATAGAAGAAACTTAGTCATCAAACTTGAATAAGTTGAGGTCACGCTGCCACTAATTGAGGCTCTGTGATATCAAGCACAGTATGACCACTACCTCCGAAACCATCATTCTCAGGTGGCTCAGCCGAACAGATCACTGCTAGGCGAGACCGAACAGCAGGCTGGTGGGCTTGCCCAGCTGGCACATCGAATGGCTTCCCAGTCTCAGCCGTTCCAATCGCAACACCATCGAGGAAGGTCACGCTTTCCACCGGCGCACGCAAAACTGGTCACAACGATACGGAACTCTCGACTTCGCATCAGCCGACGCACGCGAACGGATCACAACTGATCGGTCCTTCGACTTTGCACGCAACCGTCTTCAGCCCAACACGTTCCCCACGTTCAGCCAACCGGTGCACGCGATTGATCTCAGCACCGATCGTACCTTGGCGTCGCAACAGAAACCGGATCTACACCAGAACGGTCACTGGGTTTGCATACAGCTGCCGGGTCGGGTTAGATCGGCGCGATTTCTTCAACCTCGTAGCCGATCACCGAGCCTTCTGTTCGTTACCTACCATCATAGCCGTCTGGGAGCAGCGCTGGTCACGGGTTGCCGAACTTTGCCGCTGGTGGACTTTCGACAGTAGCTTCTTCACAGTACCATGGTGGACAGCTTCTTCCTCATGTATATCCAGTTCAGCCCCAGTTTCGAATGGGTGATTCCATTGAAGACAATCCCATGTTTTTTAGACAGAAAAATTCCAGATCTGAATCTCATGGGGAACTCCAACAAAAATTAGTTAGTCTCCAGCAACAGATGGTCGCCCTGGGAGCCAGATTGAATGGCCATGATTCTTCTCTGATGTATTCAGAAAATCCGGTATCAATGTTTCCTACTCTTCCAACTTTTAATTTTTTATCTGGAACAATTGGAAATTCTGCAGGAATGATCACGGGAGAGAGTTGAATGGGCAAAATTACTTCTCTTGGTCCCAAACAATTAAAATGGTTCTTGAGGGACGTCATAAGTTTGGATATTTAACTGGAGAGATACCACGACTGAATCCTGGGGATCCTCAAGAGCGTGTCTGGAAGGCAGAGGATTCATTGTTATGGCAAGAAATGGATCTATGTCGGGAGATCATCTGGAACTGCCCATAAGATGGAATTCAATACTCCAAGATAGAAGAGGTTGAGCGTGTGTATGATTTTCTTGCCGGGATGCACCCTAAATTTGATACAGTTCGTAGTAGAATACTAGGGCAGAAACCAATTCCGTCTCTCATGGAGGTCTGTTCAGAGGTTAGATTGGAAGAAGATAGATTGAGTGCAATGAACGGGTCGGGTGTTACCACTGTAGAGTCAGCTGCCTTCGGGGTAAAGTCCGCTGGAGCTGATGGTGACAAGTAGAATAGTAAAACACCCCCAGTTTGTGAACATTGCAATAAACAGTGGCACACGAAGGATCAGTGCTGGAAATTGCATGGTCGCCCTCCAAATGGTAAATGTTGCCCTCCGAATGACAAGTCGAAATCTGGGCGTGCTCTAGTGGGTGAATCAGTTGA
>NC_052354.1:31046994-31219748 GCF_009727055.1 Benincasa hispida
TATAGGAGGAATCTCAGAAAGGAAATTCAGGAAACCTCTAGTGTTCCATCGGAAAGTGTACAAGCGTCGGAACCAGCTCAGGTTCAAGATCCCGTTGTTTCAAAGGAGAGTCTTGAAGAAAAGTCTGGGAATATAGAAAATGATGAAATGAGCTCAGAGAAGGTTAAAACTTCAGGAAGTAATTAGATGCTGAAAGATCCTCAAGAAGATGCAGAATTGTCTCAAAAGTCTGATACTGAAGAGGGACAGACAAAAACTGACAATTATGATACCACTCTAGATATGCCAATTGCTCTGAGAAAGGGAACCAGGTCGTGTACAAAATAACCTTTGCATAGTTTTCTGACCTATAGTAAATTATCTCCTATTTTTAAGGCTTTTACTACTCAGCTAGATGCTCTAACAATACCTACCAGTGTACATGCGGCCATGGAAGTTCCCGAGTGGAAAGCAGCAGTAATGGAGGAAATGAGAGCTCTTGAGGCGAATAAGACTTGAGAGTTAGTAGCTCTCCCTAGAGGTCACAAAACAGTTGGTTGCAAATGGGTGTTCACAGTGAAGTATAAGTCTGACAGAACACTCGAGAGGTATAAAGCCAGGTTAGTTGCTAAAGGCTTCACTCAGATGTATGGGATTGATTATTCAGAAACTTTTTCCCCAGTGGCTAAGTTAAACACGATTCGTGTTCTTCTGTCTGTCGCCGTGAATAAAGATTGGCCCCTACATCAACTAGATGTAAAGAACGCATTCCTAAATGGTGAGTTGGAAGAGGAAGTTTATATGAGTCCACCTCAAGGTTTCGAAGCTAAGTTTGGGAATCATGTTTGCAAACTCAAGAAGTCTTTATATGGGTTGAAGAAGTCTCCTAGGGCATGGTTTGACAAGTTCACCGTGTTTGTTAAGTCCCAAGGGTTTGTTCAGAGGCATTCTGATCATACCTTGTTTACCAAAAAATCTCCCTTAGGAAAGATTGCTGTGTTGGTAGTGTATGTTGATGAGATCATCCTATCAGGGGATGACACGACAGAAATTGCTAAGCTAAAACAAAGGATGGCAAGTGAATTTGAAATCAAGGATCTTGGTAGTTTAAGGTATTTTCTAGGGATGGAAGTGGCAAGATCAAAAGCAGGAATATTCTGTATCTCAGCGGAAGTACACTCTGGACTTGTTTAAGGAAACAGGAATGACCGGCATGCACAACCTAGTTGAGCACTCCTATCTGAGGTCACATAGCAAACTGAAAAGTATTTCGGAAGGAAGTCTGTGAATAAGAAAGAGGTATCAATGCCTAGGGAAAACTGATTTACTTGTCTCATACTAGGCCCGACATCTCCTATGCTGTGAGTGTAGTAAGTCAGTTCATGCAGAGTCCATATGAGAAGCACATGGAAGCTGTGACTCGAATTTTGAGATATCTAAAGTCCACCCCTGGGAAGGGCTTGGTGTTCAGGAAACATAACACACGAAGCATCGAGGCATATACTGACTTAGATTGGGCCGGATCTGTAACTGATAGAAGGTCAACCTCAGGGTACTGTACCTTTATATGGGGAAATTTGGTAACTTGGCGGAGTAAAAAACAGGGTGTAGTGGCCAGAAGTAGTGCTGAGGCAGAGTATAGAGCTATGAATCTGAGAGTGTGTGGAGAAATCTGGTTGCAGAAAGTTTTATCTGATCTTCACGAGAGTAGTCTAGGGCCCATGAAGCTGTATTGTGATAATAAGGCTGCCATCAGTATTGCGAATAATCCCGTGCAACATGATAGAACCAAACATGTGGAAATTGACAGGCACTTTATTAAAGAAAAGTTAGACCGTGGAGCTATTTGTTTTCCCTATGTACCTTCAGTCCAACAGATTGCAGATGTTTTTACAAAAGGGTTATCGAAACAGACGTTTGAAGCTTGTATTAGCAAGTTGGGTCTTGCCGATATCTATGCCCCAACTTGAGGGGGAGTGTTGAAATACGTTGAATTAGCCCTAAGGGCATTTTTGTAATTTTTTCTATATTTGCTAAATTAGGGTTTCACCTCATTCTATTTATATCTGAGGTTGGGTCTATTGTAAATATGACATTAAAATAATAGGTCCTTTTCTACCGTGGTTTTTCTTTCCTGAATTAGGGTTTTCCACGTAAACTCCTTGTGTCATCTTCTTTTCTTCTATTTTCAATATTTTGTTTACTAATTCCCTCAATTTTACTTCAATTACTTGCTTAAAATGTCTATTTTGATAGGTAAATTTCAATCCCGATACAAATGGAGTTATTTAAAAGAATTTGGAGCTAAATCGAGCCAAACGACATCAAAGAATCACTTAAGAAGAAGAGCCAAGATAAATTACCGCTTTACCCCTCAAAAGGAACAAGTCAACACACTACAGCAATGCTCGAAGCGTCACAATGCTCCCCACAACACTAAGCTCAATGCTAGCTCGATGCTGGAGGACAGAATGCATCATTTTGCTACAAAATAGGGCAGCATCGTAACGCTCTACATAGTGTTGTAATGCTCCAAAAATTGATGGAAAAATAAAAGTGCATGCATGTTTGCATAACAAAACGTTAGACTTCTTCAGGGCAACGTTGCAACATTGTGACCTTCTTCAAAACAAAAAGGCTACTGTTCAAACTTCAACAAAGGAGGAAAAACTCATTATTTTCATTGATAGAGAAAGCTTTAATTGAAATTAGAAAGAAAATTTCACAAATTTGTTCTTGTATTGAGAGATTTCTTGCAAAATTGACAATTCCCTAGTGAATTGCTTCATGGATTTCATCATATCTTCAAATATTTCTTTCAAGACTTCTCAATCCCATGGCTAGGTAATTCTATTTCTTGGGAAATCTCAATTCTAAGTTTAATTTCTTTAGTTCTTTTGTATATTTTCTTGAATTGTCAACATTCTTGAATGTTTTTGGGCTGAATTTGAATAGAAATTAATGGAGGATAATTTACACTTTGATTTTATTGATTTCTTGAATGTAATTCTTGCTTGACACTATTGCATAATGGTGAGATAGGTTACAAAAATTAAGTTTTCTTGTGTTAATTAGGACTTTTTCCGAATTTAACTATTGAATTTCTTAGTTTAGAACATTCATTCAATAATTCTTGAAAATTACTCTAATGTGTTTCTTGAATGTCATAATCAAGATAACTCATGTCTTTAAAGTAATCTATGAAAAGAACATGATAAATGCTATATGGAAGTATTTTTGACAAAGATTAGGGCTAATTGATGTGATTAATTTTAATTGGCTATATGGGTCTTTAAGGTTCTTTCCTTATTGGATTATGGAATGTTGAGTTTTCAAGTCATTGTTCAAGAACGATGATAGGATTAAACCTAGTAACAAGATTTGAATCTTTTTCTATTATCTCTCTTAAAATAATAATAATAATAATAATAATAATAATAATAATAGTAAGTTTGTGTTACAATTTGTTTTCATCTTCATTCTAGTTAGTTTTTTTACACATAAAACTACCCCCCCCCCTCCCCAAATTGTTATCGTTTTGAATTCAAAAGTTATTCTTGGCCAATTAGTAGAGCTCCACTTGGGATCGACCTTCTACTTCCACTTTAACTACATATTAGTTTTAGTAGTTGTTCGAGCATTATAAATTTCATTTGTTTGTGTTAGATAGAATTAACGACACCTATTTTGCATCGGTCAAATTGGTGCTATTGATGGGGAATCGTGCAATTGGCTTTTTAGAATCTTTGAATTTTTTTTAAGAAATAGAAATAAAAACAAAAATAGTTAGTTTGATTAAACTATCCTTTTGTGCATGACCTGCTCCTCAGAGAGTGTTTTGTGATTTTGTTGTAGATATCAACAATGAGGAGAGGAGACTACTAAAGGAAAGAACAAGAAGAAAAAAAAAAGGAGAATTTGAATAATCAAGTCAAGAAGAGGAACCAATACAAACAAACACTATGGGTGAAGCAAGGGAGCAAACGTTAAGAGAGCTTGCCGAACCAGATTACACACAACTATTATGTATAGTATATTTGGAGACTACGATACCTTTTGAATTGAAACCTAGTTTAGTTCATCTTTTACCCACTTTCTGAGGTAATCCAGGTGAGGACCCATACAAACAGATGAAAGAATTCCATTTGGTATGTGATGGTATGCATCCACACAGGGTAACGCAAGAACAACTTAATCTTAGGACATTTTCCTTCTCCTTGAAGGATGTGGCCAAAGATTGGTTGTACTACTTGCCGACAGGATCGATTACCATGTGGAATGGTCTTAAGAAAAAGTTTTTAGAAAAAAATTTCCCTGCATCTAAGGCTAACAATATTAGAAAAGAAATATATGGTATAAAGCAATTGATAGAGGAGAGTCCCTATATGAGTATTGGGAAAGGTATAAGCAACTTTGTGCTTCCTTTTCCCATCATCAAATCTCTAACCAATACCTTATCCAGTTTTTCTATTCAGGATTGCTTCCCCTGAGAAGAGCAACATTGATGCGGCCATCGGTGGAGCTTTAGCTGACAAAACACTACTGAAGCTAGTGAGCTAATATCATCCATGGCGGAGAATTCATAGAATTTTGGATCAAGGACTCTCGAATATGATGTTGTTCAGGCTAAAGAGGTTAGTGAGTTGAGAACTCAAGTATCTAATCTAGTTTCCCTTTTTACTCAGGTTGCTCAAGGAGGACTCTCCCAAATTAAAATGTGTGAAGCATGTGATGTGGTTGGACATGGCTTCGAAGCTTGCCCATAAGGTCAACCTCAAGTGAATGCAATAGGAGGTTTCTAAAGGAAGTACAATCCCCACGGGCAAACTTATAACCAAGGGTGGCGAGATCATCCCAATTTGAAATGGGGATCTCAAAGGCAATACGAGAACTGAAATCAATCTTCTTTAAGCTCCTCAGGTATGTCTCTCGAGGATGTAGTGAAATCCCTGGCTAGCCACTCTTTGAAATTTCAACAGGAACTTGACAATTTGCAAAAGGACAACATACAATTCAACAAGAAACCAAACAACTTCAACAAGACACAAAATATGTTCAACAAGAGACTAGACAAGGCTTCTCAAACTTGGGTACACAAATCATGCAACTTGCAACTATGGTAAGTAAGCTTGAGAGTAAATCATCTGGAAAGCTCCCTGCTCAACCGGAGCATGCAAATGTAAGTGTAACCACTCTCAGAAGTGGTAAGGAAATCCCCTCGTCCTCTTAAGATGCAAACTCGGTTCAATCTCCTCCCAAGAAGCAAGAAAAGGTAATGAAAGAATAAGAAAGCAAGGTAAGTGGGCCAAAAGAGACTCCTATTTTTCCCGAGGTATGTGATTACTCTCCTCCTAAATTAGAGTCGTATGTACCCAAGCCACCATTCCCTAGTAGATTAGCAAGACCTAAGGTAGAAGATACTAACCTAGAGCTTATTGAGATGTTAAAAAAAGTACAAATTGACATCCTTTTGCTTAGTGCTATTCAACAAATACCTAGGTATGCTAAATTTTTAAAATACTTGTGAACTAAGAAAAGAAAAGGGAAGAAAGAGGAAAGAGTAACTGTTAGCAAGAATGTCTTTGCTTTGTTAAAAAAGGATATTCCCCAAAAATGTAGAGATCCGGGAATGTTTACCTTGCCATGCAAAATAGGAGATAGAATTATTACTCATGTTATGCTAGATTTAGGTGCTTCAATAAACGTCATGCCTTTTCATATTTATGAAGACGTTAAATTGAATGGCTACAAAAAATGAATGTTTGCATACAACTAGCTGCTAGGTCATACATACAACCTCTAGGCATAATGGAAGATGTTTTGTTGAGAGGAGAATTAATCTTTCCAGTCGATTTTTACATTTTGAAAATGGATGAACCATACTCTACTTCTTCTTCTAATATTTTACTTGGTAGACCCTTCAAAAAAACTGCAAAAACTAGAATTGACGTAAATAAGGGGTCTTTATAAGTAGAATTTGACGGAGAGGTAAAATCCTTCAACATTTATGATGCCATGAAATTTCCAGAGGAGTATTTGTCTCTTTGTTCCATATATACATGGGACATGTTTAATGAATTGTTGTTTTCTATTGATGAAAATTTGGATTGTTTGGTTGCCCCCTCCATTGATCTTGATGATGATGACTCTTCGATTGACTCTTTCTTTACTTCGAATTTGAATGATAATTATTCTAATAATGATGTTGTGGAATCTCAAGTACAGGGGATCGAGCTTAAGGCTCTCCCTTCTCACCTCAAATATGTTTTCTTAGGAGAAGAGAAAGTCTTTCCTGTGATCATATCTAGAGAACTCACATCTTCTCAAGAATGCTCACTAGTAAAAACATTGAAGGATCAAAAGAAAGCAATTGGTTGGACTTTGGATGATATCAAAGGGATAAGCCCTTACCTTTGCATACACAAAATTTTCCTAGAGGACGGAGCAAAGACAACCATTCAACCTCAAAGAGGACTAAACCCAACCATGAAAGAAATTGTTCACAAGGAAATCCTCAAGCTACTTGAAGTCGAAATAATATACCCAGTCCCAGATAGCCAATGGGTAAGTCTGATACACGTGGTACCGAAGACGACCGGGATGAACATTATGAAAAATGATAAAGGTGTGATGATTCCAATGAGAGTGCAAAACGGTTGGAGAATATATATAGACTTCAAAAAACTCAATGAGGTAACAAAAAAAAGATCACTTTCCTATACCTTTTATTGACCAAATAGTTGAACGGCTAGTCAGGAAGCCATATTTTTGTTTTCTTGACGTTTTTTCTGGATTTTATCAAATACCAATAGCATAGGAAGATCAAGAAAAGACTACTTTTACTTGCACTTATGTATATATGCATTTAGGAGAATTCCATTTGGGCTATGTAATGCCCCATGAACGTTTCAACGATGCATAATGAGCATTTTCTCCAACTACGTAGAAAAGTGCATTGAAAATTTCATGAATGACTTCTCTGTGTATGGTAATTCTTTCGAAGATTGTTTGCACAATTTAAGTTTGATTTTGAAAAGATGCATAAAACAAACTTGGTTTTGAATTATGAAAAATGTCACTTCATGGCTTTTCACGAGATAGTTTTAGAACACCTTGTATCTTCTAAAGGCATAGAAGTTGATAAAGAAAAAATAAATGTCATAGCTAACCTTCCCTTTCCTAAAAACATTAGGGAAGTGAGCTCTTTTCTTGGTAGTGCAAGGTTCTACAAGAGGTTCATTAAGAACTTTTCAAAAATTGCACTCTCTTTGTCAAGTCTACTTAAAAAAGATGCCACTTGATTTCAATAAGGAATGCAAAGAAGCCTTTGACACACTCAAAGAGAAATTGACATCAACTTCAATTCTCAACCACCTCGATGGGACTTGCCATTTGAGATCATGTGAGATGCTAGCGACCTAGTAGTAGGGGCGGTATTATGATAAAGAGTTGACAAAAAGTGCCATGTGATCTGTTTCGCATCTAGAATGCTCAACTCATCTCAAATAAATTACTCAACCACATAAAAAGAATTTCTTTCTATTATTTTTGCTTTGGATAAATTTAGATCTTACATTCTCGGTTTTCCAATAATTTTTTATACTGACCATGCTGCTCTTAGGTTCCTCATGACGAAGAAAGAATCAAAGCCCAGACTTGTTAGATGGATCCTTTTTTTTGCAAGAATTCAACTTTACTATCAAAGACAGAAAGGGATCCGAGAATTCAGTGGCCGACCAACTAAGTCGAATCATGCAAGAAGAAAAGTTAATTCCAATTAGAGAATACTTTCTTGATGAACACCTTTTCAAGGTAACTGCTTTCCTACTGTGGTACGCCGACATGGTCAATTACCTTGTTAAGGGCAAGTTTCCCTTTAACATGTCTTCATCTAGAAGGTCTAAACTAAAAAGTGATTCTTACTTTGTATGGGATCCTCCTCATCTAAACTTAAAGGTGACTTTAAATACTTCATCATATCTTTAAAGATTTCTTTCAAGACTTTTCATTCCCATGCCTATGTAATTCTATTTCTTGGGAAATCTTTCTAGGTTTAATTTCTTGACTTCTTTTGTATTTTTTTTCTTGAATTGTCAGTATTCTTGAAT
This sequence comes from Benincasa hispida, assembly GCF_009727055.1. Classification (NCBI taxonomy): domain Eukaryota; kingdom Viridiplantae; phylum Streptophyta; class Magnoliopsida; order Cucurbitales; family Cucurbitaceae; genus Benincasa; species Benincasa hispida. The sequence goes on from NC_052354.1 coordinate 31,055,082, forward strand.
GTTCTTGGGCTGAATTTGAATAGAAATTAATTGAGGATCATTGACGCTTTGATTCTATTGATTTCTTGAATGTAATTCTTGCTTGGCACTATTGCATAATGGTGAGATAGGTTACAAAAATTAAGTTTTCTTGTGTTAGTTATGACTTTTTCCGAATTTAACTCTTGAATTTCTTAATTTAGAACATTCACTCAATCATTCTTGAAAATTACTTTAATGTGTTTCTTGAATGTCATATTCATGATAACTCATGTCTTTAAAGCAATCTAAGAAAAGAACATGATAAATGCTATATGGAAGTATTTTTTACTTAGATTAGGACTAATTAATGCGATTCATGTTAATTGGCTATATGGGTCTTTAAAGTTCTTTCCTTACTGGATTATGGAATGTTGAGTTTTCAAGTCATTGTTCAAGAACAATGATAGGATTAAACCCAGTAACAAGATTTCCCAAGAATCTTTTTCTATCAACTCTCTTTTAAAAAAAAATGGTAAGTTTGTTTTACAATTTGTTTTCATCTTCATTCTAGTTAGTTTATTTTTAGTTTCTTTACAAATACACTCCCCCCCCCCCCCGGCTGAAATTACTATCTTTTTGAATCTAAAGGTTATTCTCGGCCAATTAATAGAGGTTCCCTTGAGATCAAACTCCTACTTCCACTTTAACATATTAGTTTTAGTAGTTGTTCGAGCATTATAAATTTCATTTGCTTGGGTAAGATAGAATTAACAACACCTATTTTGCACCGGTCAAGGAACTAATCTTCAGTGCTTCCCTATCGTTCGACCCGGAATTGTCACTTGTGCTACTAGTTAGTATAAGTAGTTAGTTCGTGAGATTATATATATTATTTGATAGACGGATAGAGGGGTTTAAGACGCCCATTCTTTTTGTTTCCTTTGCCATGTATACGAATAATCTTCAGGACCACAAACAATTCCAACACCTTCCATTCATGTTCCAAACCCCCTAGCTTCCATACTACTACTAGTGATGCCTTCAATTCAAATGCATTTTACTATTCTAGCCCAACCATTTATAGATATACCCAAATCATCGGAGGGCCCATCATATGACAATCTCATCACAATATCTTATGACTTTCTAAATGACGAAGATATAAAGGTTGGTTAGATTTTCTTTTCTAAACATGATTTATCAATTAAATTGTCAATACTTAAAATAAGAAAGAACTTTGACTACTGTTATCATTTGTTTGTTCTCGTGTTTTTGGTTCTCGATGTAAATAGATCTTAATTGTTTTCCTGTATTCTCTTATGTATTCGAGGTGATGAACTATCTTATAGTTCAAAAATGAGAGAATGTGTGCTCTATAGCTTTAAGTCGTGCCTAGATGATATATGTAGTGAACATAACAATGCAACATAAGTTTTCCTTGTTTGAATCCAAGTATAAATCCTAACAAGGTTTCCTAGTAAGTCCAGGGTCGAACATAGGGACTTAGTAATGTGAGTGTCTTGAATTCTTTAATGATCTTTTGCGGTGAAGTGGGAATTATATGCAATAATCGTATGTGTTGTTTAACTACATACAATCTAATAACTACAAAGATGGTGATGGTAAGGCGATAAATGTGATGTGGTGTGTGATAAAGTGTATGGATGCAGTGGTTTAGACAATCACTAAGAGCAGCAAGCGATGAAACTGAAAGAAAATCAATTGATGAAGTAGGGTTAAAAAGATTCACTAGCATTTCTGATAGGTCTTGTAAAGAGCTATCTTATTAGTACTAGTTCCCTCAATTATGCTTCAATTCTTTGCTTAAATTGTCTATTTTATAGGTAAATTCCAATCCCGATACAAATGGAGTTATTTTAAAGAATTTGGCACTAAATCGAGCTAAAGGACACCAAAGAATCACTTTAGAAGAAGAACCATGACAAATTACCAACCATGACAAATTACCACTTTTTTGCTTTAAAGAAACAAGTGTACACACTTCAGCAGTACTCGTAGCGTCACAACGCTCCTCACAACACTAAGCTCAACGTTAGGTTGATGCTAAAGGACATAATGCACCATTTTGCTGCAAAATAGGGTAGCGTCGTGCCACTCTACGCAGCGTTGCAACGCTCTGAAAGTTGATGGAAAAATAAAAAAGCTCGCACGCACCCCTGCACAACGCAGTGTTAGACTTTTTATTCATAGTGTTGCAACACTGAAACCTCTTTAGAACAAAAAGGCTTCAGTTTCAGACTTCAATTGAGGAGAAAATTCATTTTTTTGTTGATAGAGAGAGTTTAGATCGAATTTAGAGAGAAAATTTCACAAATTTGTTCTTGTATTGAGAGATTTTTTGCAATTTCACAAGTCTTGTGAAATTATTCATGGATTGCATCAATTTTTCAAGGATTTCTTTCAAGACTTCTCAATTCTATGGCTAGGTAACTGTATTTCTTAGGAAATCTTAATTCTAGTTTAAATTCTTGAGTTCTTTTGTATATTTTCTTGAATTTTTTGTATTCTTGAATGTTCTTGGGCTGAATTTGAATAGAAATTATTGGAAGATAATTGACACTTTGATTCCATTGAATTCTTGTATGTAATTCTTGCTTGGTATTATTGCATAATGGTAAGATAGGTTACAAAAACTTAGTAGCAGAAGATGAGACCAAAGATGACAATGCTCTCATGATGGCCCATGAAGGCATCACTTCAGATGACATGGTGTGGTATCTTGACACCGGTACAAGCAACCATATGTATGGGCACACACATCTTTTTGTTGATATGCAAGAGATAGAAGATGGACTTGTGTCATTTGGAGATGCATCAAAGGTTCAAGTCAAAGGTCGAGGAAAAATTCGTTTTTCCCAAAGGAATGGAAAAGAAGGTACTATGGAGGATGTCTACTATGTACATGACTTGAAGAGTGATATTCTGAGTATGGGGCAGTTATTGGAGAAAGAATGTTCGGTCTTCATGAAAGATTGAATGTTGCACTTGAAGGATATGTTGAGATGGGAAAGAATCAGATGTTCAAACTCAACCTGAAGAATGTACAAGAGAGGTGTTTATAAGTCAACATGGAGGACAAAGCATTCTTATGGCACTTACGGTTTGGACACTTATAGTACGACGGACTAAAAGAGTTAGCAAAGAAGGACATCGTCCATGGGCTACCAAAAATGGACTACACCAAGAAGTTTTGTGAAGGTTATGTACTTGGCAAACTAGCAAGGACAACTTTCCAAAATAAAGTAGAATATTGTTCAAAGAGACCTCTTTTTGTAACACACAGACATATGTGGCCCAATCACTTCGAAATCTTTCAGTGAGAAAAGGTATTTTATTACCTTTATTCATGACTATAAAAGAAAGACTTGGGTTTATTTTTATGAAGGAAAAGTCAGAAGCATTTGAAGTATTCAAAAAGTTGGTAGAGAAGACAAACAATCTTTACATCAAGGCTTTATAGTTAGATAGAGGTGGAGAATACATATCAACCGATTTCACAAATTATTGTAAGAAACAAGGTATCAAAATATTTTTGACTGCATCATATTCATCTCAGTAAAATGGCATTGCAAAAAGGAAAAATCGAACGATCCTTGATATGGTTCGATCAATGTTAAAGATAAAGACGTGCCAAAGGAATTCTGGATAGAAGTAGTTCAATGTGTTGTGTGTGTACAAAATCGATGTCCACATACAAAATCAGCGAGTCAAATACCGCAAGAGGTTTGGATTGGTCATAAACCAATTGTCTCACCTTAAAATGTTTGGTAGTGTGGCCTATGCACAAGTACCAGACCAAAGAAGAATCAAACTCGATGATAAGAGTAAGGAATATGTGTTTATTGGGTATGACGAGAAGACGAAGGCTTATAAATTATTCGATCCAATTAAAAAGAAAGTGATTGTAAGTCGCAACATTCAAGTAAATGAAGAAAGTGCGTGGGACTGGAAGAATCAAAAGGAGGCATTACAAGGAGAGTCATTGAGAATTGCACCAATAAACACTTTAATGACTACTCAAATATCTAACGAAGTGGAAGAGCCGAGTCAACCTAGGATGCGGAGTCTACAAGATCTATACGACTCAACCGATGAAGTACACCTAGTTTACTTATTAGCAGACTCAGAGAACATTGCTTTTGAAGAAGACATAAGAGACAAGAAGTGGAAAGCCGCAATGGATGAAGAGATAGAAGCAATCGAAAGAAACAAAACTTGGGATTTGGTGAAATTACCTGATGGATATAGACCCATTGGTGTAAAATGGGTAAACAAGAAGAAGGTGAATGCCCAAGGTGAGATTGAAAGGTACAAGGCACGTCTAGTTGCTAAAGGTTACAAACAAAAAGCAGGAATCGATTATGACGAAGTTTTTGCTCCAGTTGCAAGAATGGAGACAACTCGACTTCTTTTATCTCTAGTTGCATAATTCAAGTGGGCTATCTATCAAATGATGTAAAATCAGCATTTTTAAATGGAGTTCTTGAAGAATAAGTCTATGTGGAGCAACCCCCTAGATACATGAAATCTGGAAAGGAAAATAAAGTATTGAAACTAAAGAAGGCCCTCTATGGGTTAAAGCAAGCACCTCGAGCATGGAACACTCGAATTGATACTTACTTCAAGATTAACAAGTTCATTCAATGCCCATATGAGTATGCATTATACGTAAAGAAAAAAAAAGGTAATCTGCTTATCGTTGCCCTTTATGTTAATGATCTTATTTTCATGGGGAGCAATGAGAACTTGGTTGTGGACTTTAAAGATGCTATGATGCAGAAGTTTGAAATGACGGACTTAGGATTGATGAAATACTTTCTTGGTCTTGAAATTAGACAAGAAAACTTTGGAATTTTTGTTTCACAGGAAATATATACGAAGGTCGTGTTGAAGAGAAATGAGATGGAAGAATGCAAGCTTGTAGTAACACCAATGGAGCTTTGCACAAAACTCTCTAGATTTGAGGGAGGAGATTAAGTAAATGCACGTGAATACCGTAGTTTGGTAGGGAGTCTACGATATCTCACATGCACAAGACCAGATATTGCATATAGTGTTGGGGTAGTGAGTCGATATGTGGAGGATCCAAGGCTCTCTCACCTCAAGGCCATTAAACAAATTCTTCGATACATTTGAGGGACGGAGTCACTCGGGCTTCTCAACATAAGGACGAGTGAATACAAGTTGATAAGATACTCTGAAAATGATTGGTGCGGAGATATAGATGATAGAAAAAGCATTGGAGGATATGTGTTCTACATGGGGAATACAACATTCACTTGGCTCTAAAAAAAGTAGTCAATCGTAACTTTGTCAACATGTGAGGTAGAATATGTGGCAACATCTTGGTGTGTGTGTCACACAATTTGGCTAAGAAACTTACCTTGTGAATTAAATCTACAACAACATGAGGCAACTGAAATACGAGTTGACAATAAATCAGCCATTGAGTTGGCAAAGAATCTGGTCCATCATGAAAGGAGTAAGGACATTGACGCCCGATTTCATTTTACTAGAGAACATGTAAAGAATGGAGAAGTGAAAATAATTCACGTTTCAATCAATGACCAAGTAGTTGATATTTTTACAAAGCCTCTACTAACAGCTTTGTTTGAAAATTTGAAAAAGATGATCGGAATGAAGAACTTGAAAGATTTGAGTTTAAGGGTGGAATTTGTTGAGCATTAAACTCAGATTGTCAGGTTTTTAGGCAGATTTTAGCAGGCATTTGGAAGATCAAACGATGTCCAAATTAAATGTGTGACCTATGGATTTGATGCCCTGGATGTACTTTCTGATGGTTCAAGTCTCAAGTCGTTTAGTGTTTTCTATGAAAAGTTATGGTAATTTGAGTAACAAAGGGTCAAGAATTACTACAACTTTTGAAATTCTGTATTAATTATTATAATCTCTTTCATTTGCTTTTATTAGTGATGTATTGAAGTAATTTAAGGAGACACTTTGTGAGAATATATATAGTGGGATTGTAATCTTCGCCAAGACAGGGTTGAGAAAGAGATCAATAGAAGATTGAGTATTAATGTCCATACTTTATTCTCTCTCTTTAATAAAAAGCTTCACCACTCAAATAAATTTTTTTTTCAGTTTCTCTCTATATCCCTTACTTTTTGTTTCTGGAACTCATTTGCTCTAAACATTGAGGACAATGTTCCATCTTTAAGTTGGGGGTGGGAAACATTGAATGTTTTATGTATTCCTTTTAGGATTCTTTGATTAGCTTTAGAAATGAGCCGTACTGAAATTTTTTGCACATAAATGTATGTCTGGAACCCTTGAGCATTTGAGCTCAGATTAATAGATTGTTGATTAGTTAGACTGATTTCATAGATTTTGCGACTATGATCTGACATATCTGAATAAATCTGAGGCTCTGATTCATTTTGATAGCGTAATTTCGATTCCTCGAAAAACATGACTATTGAATTCTTTATGCTCCAAAAAACCATTTTTGCCTTGAATATAATAAATTCATGAATGATTAAATGCATGAAAACACATAATAAAAGAAACTCATTCACTTTTTTTTATGCATCATTTGATTCACACAATCTCTTGATTCTTATCAATGAAAATTTGATGATGCACTATTTCACGTAAGGATACAAACAAAATTTTAGACCTCTTAAGTTTTTCTAACAAAATTCTGAAACTCATTTTTCAAAAGAAAAATTATTTTTCTTTTAATTTCATAAAAAAAATCAAATACTTAGCTTTTTAGTTTTATTTAGAATCTTAAAACTCTTAGAAATGTCATATCTACTTAATTTTCTCTTGTTAAAGTAGCAAGTCTAAACAAAGAGGAATAAAAAGGGTCTTCTAAAAAAAGTTGCTAGCATATATTAAAAAAAAAAAGCAAATTTGCATATTAACATAACTAAAAAGCTAAGTTTATATGTTTCATGAGATGAAATATTAAAACTATAGGTTATAAATATAGTATGATAAGTTGGTTATCATTTATATTTATAATATTATTAATTATTGGATAATTAAATCTTTTTCTCTAATAACCAATTGAGTGGGAGGTTATTGGTGGTTCATGGTAACTGTGAGATAAAAGGAAAATTGTTTTCCTAATTTTAGAAATGTTGAAAATTTTGATTTTGAGAATTCTCTCTCGGAAAAAGAATCTCACGTAAGTTGTCAAGTAAATAGGATTTACTAAGTGACAGTTTGGCTAAGGTAAATGATCGTGTAGTGTTTTGTAAGCGACAGACATGAAATTCTGTCTCTTATACACATCTAGATGTGTATAAGAGACAGGTACCGATAGGTTCAGCTTTCTCCCACTTGCTCAATCATTTACACGATTGTTGTATCCTCCGTCTTCTGCCTCAAACCAAGTCCACACAGAGCCCACCCTCTGGATTCTCATACCGAGAATACCAAGGTAGCCTTCTTGGTGGTGTCATACTCAACTCGATGCCGTCGAGGTTCTGTGGAGGTCGTTCGTGTTGTTGGGGTGTTCGTGACTAAGGCGATCCTTGAGTTCAAGTGCGTGGTGTTCATGCTGTGTAACGGTCATGTTGGACGAGCGTTCGAGTTGCTGTGTTCGAGCATTCGTGAGCAAGGAGTGTGGAGATGAGTCTACAAATATGTGTAAATTTCTCCTTGTTTTTTGTTGTATCATGTTGTAATTTCTGTAATGAAAGCATAACCATTTGTTTCCCTTTATGTCTGTAATTGTAATGTTCAAACATGACTGTAATTTGGAATGATCTTTCCGCTGCTCATGGAAATCCTCGTGATCGATTTCCTTCAATTGGTATCAGAGCCAGTTGTTCTGATATTCCAAATTACAAGTCTGTTTTGTACTTCATTTTACAGTCTTTGTGGGTCTCTGCATTTTTATTTATAAGTGCATTTGTGGATGGAGTTGATGAATGTTTCAGGTTTAATTGCCTTTTGTTAAAGCTTTCTTCAATTACAAAGTGTTAATTTGTAAGGGCCCCTGTGTTTTTTAGCGTAATTAACTTGCAATCAAGTCTGTAATTCAAAGAGTTTGAGTTAGTCGACCCATTCATGATGAAGTTTCGAAGCATGGAGATGCGATTCTCAACGAAGAAGAAGACAAAGCATTGGTCGTATCGTGTAGCTTAAGGTAAACGATCGTTGGGATTTAACTAAGCGATTGTGTAGATTTTTCTATAGATCGTGCAGTATTTACTAAACGATCGTTTAGCTAATGCTAAGCGATGGGGTAAATCGTTTACTCTATTGCGTAGCGTTGGTTGCCCGATCGCGTAGAGGCTGGAGGTAGACGATGTAGTGGGAGCATGTGATGCTCATCGTTTAGTAAAGGCACGCGCTAGACGATCGTGTAGTTAGCAAGCCTCATCCCTTAGTTACTACCTACACGATCGTAATATACGAAGATGCTAGCTAAGAGATCGCTTAGGCAATGGTGTTTTGCGGCATCGTAGTCGATTAGATGATCATGGAAGGTGGGCGTTGTGCGAAGCGCGCCAAGCGATCGTGTACCTCAGGCTTCATCGCTTAGTAAAAGGTACACGATCGTGTAGTATTTGCTAAACGATCGTTTAGCTCTGGGAGCATTAGTAAGCAATAGAACGAAGCGTTTGTTTTATCGTGTAGACGATCGCGAGGAGTTTAGTACACGATGGTTGGAGACGCGTTGCTTTGCCCGGACGGTTCAAGATCTGATTCGCCTGTTTGAATCGGAGACTTCTTGTCTTTGTAATAGTTAGCTTTAATTTTATGATTTTAAGGCAATTTTACCCGGTTCATCAACATTTATTTATTATACATGTGATGTATGGTGCTTATATGCCAAAGTGTTGACATATAGTTTAAAACTCACCTTAGGTTGTGCAATTATTCATGCATCATGTATTATAAATGTTATAATCTAGCATGAAGAAATTACATGAAAGCATGCACATGCATCATGAAATATAAGAGTTATATTTTGCATGTAGTGAGCATTTTCATGCATCATCCTTTTATTATAAGTGTTATAGTCTAAGGGTGAATGGAAGCATGTTTTGCTTATTTCATTGCCGTTTTGTATAAGTTTTATATAAAAGAAGTAGGAATGAATGGACAATGCATTGAGCATGACACTTAGGCGGTTTATAATCGTTATGAATATCTTGCATGTATTAGCTTCACATTGTGGTTATGGTTTCCGTTTATAAGTGTTATAAAGGAAATTAGACCTAAAATCAATAAGAAATAGTTGCATGCGGACTTAGGGTGAACTCAAGTTTTTAAAAAGAGTTTTAAAATTGGATTGAGATAGACCTAAGTTCATATTGGTTCTAAAGAGTTTAGTAACCTAGATTAATCTTTTAAAATCGGTTTAATAGGATTAAATTGTTTGGCATAAAAGATTAAATTTATTTTCTATCTATAAGGGACCTTTTGTCTAAGGCGGGTTTTGGCTAGGCCGGGGTTCTTAAGTTGACGGAAACGTAACACCCTTACCTGGGAACTTACTTGGAAAGGTGAATTACATAGATTTTCAACAAGCATGCGACAATTTGGTCAAAGACTCTGTTAAAGAGTTTAATGGATGATGATCAAAAGTTGTTTAACTATCCAAGGTAAAAGTTACTCTTGGCAAACCTAAAAGTCACTTAGTTAAAATCCTTAGCCGTGTTTTTTCTAAGGAAACTAAACCCTAGGTTGTAAAATACTCACTGGGAGGAAGAGATGTATCTGATATGTCTATGATTCCAATCACATTTCTCCCTATATGTTCACACCGAGAGATTCATGCTTGGCCTCGTGGTACCCTGGGAGCATCCCCTTTCGAATGATGTTTGCATGAGGCAATATCAAGGTGAACAGAGATAGTGTTTATAGTAAGTGGGTGAAGGGTGTGTATCAACACGTCCTATGTTCTCTGTCATTGTTCACACCGTGAGATCATTCTCTACTCCCTCGTGGCACCCTGGGAACGTCCCCCTTCAGATGGGTTTTGTGCAGTTGGTCAAGATCAAGGTGAACTCCAGAAATGGATAGGGTCGCTTTAGGTTTTACCCCAATCAGATTTTTTTCCCTTTGGATTGGCTTTTTGGGGGGACTTCTACGGCCTAAAATGGTGGGTCACACTTACGGGAGATTGTTAAGTAATTTAATGATCTCTTGGCCAAATCAATGATGGCTAGTCGTTATAGAAGCAAGAGTTGTTCTGGTATTAATGACTGGTTGAGAACTTCTCAATTCAGAGGAGGGATAACTGACCTCCTTTCAGCGGCTTTTGTCCTAAACCTTTGAAGCGTCATTGCGAAACTAGATGTCACACGAGGTTCATATTAGTTTTGCTAAAACCTTATTGGATGTTTTTTTGTTTTACAACGGTATTTGTTTAGAACCTAACGTAGGTCAATATGTTTTTCTTTTCAACAACTCGTTAGTATTTCCATTTAATGCTTTTAATATGACTGACTACTTACAGTGGAAAGAATCATGTGAAACATATTTCGAGGCAAACGACCTCGATTCCACTACTCCAAAAGAGGAGACAAGACAATAAATCTGATTTATTGGTCTTGGAGACGTGTTTGGTAGAGAATGATGATTCTGCCTGGATCTTTGATTCAAGTGCTACCAATCATGTCAGTTCCTCTTACTAAGGATTCAGTTCCTGGCAAATGTTGTGATGCGTGAAAAATGGAGAGTAAATATGCGTTGATCTTATGATATGCGTTCATTCTCCATGCGTCGATGGTCATGCGTTGGACTAAGGGATAAACAATATGCGTTTAAGAATATATGCAATGACCATGCATTCCCATCACAAGTTTTCTTACTCTCTCGCCAAGTATAACTAGATCGCAAGTTTCTCAGGATGATCCGAGGTCGAACTCAGGGACTTGTAACTAAATGTTGCGAAGTGATGTGTTTGCGGCGAAGAATAAAAGAATAATGAAGTTTGATGACTATGTGTTACTCCTACTCCTAACTAAATAGATTAAGCAATGGAAGTATGACTATGAGAGTTGGTAGAGACACGGCAACTGTTAACGTGTAATAAGATGCATGAAAAAATAGATAAAATGGTGGACGAAATGACTTCACCGCATCAATGAGCTTGATCACAAGTGTAACCCCAGCCAGCACAAGTTATGTGATCTTGCTATACACAAATGTCTAGGATGCATGTGATGCATATGCAATAATGTCAATAGGACTTATGTCTAAGTCTCTATTCTTGCTTATGCGATCTAACACACATAAGACAAGGTGACTGCATACCACCATATCCTATTTTTAGGGTGTATGCTCTGTATAAATAGCAATTTGAACTTATTCCTAAGCCTCTACTCTTGCTCATGTGATCCAATCTGACTCTCTCAAGCCTAGATTTGGTCTTTAGACTACTCTCTCAAGTATGTCCAAATGATGAATGATGCACTGATGAGACAAGATGATCACATAAAGCATGGTTGAACATAAGATTATTCCTATCTCTAGGAACACTGCTTACTTTGCTTAGTGAGTTCCACTACTTACTCTCTCGGGCAGTTACTTGCCGCTGATCAACTCATAGACAAGCGTTGCTACAGCCTCACACTAAGCAAAGAGAATTTGCTCACTATACTCGCACAACAAACACCTCTCAGTGGGTTGCTACATGCTTTATATGTCTATGTTGCATGATTAAGTATGCGATACTCTAGCAATCTTACTTAGTCGTTGCAATGAAAGTAAATGATGATAAAGAAGAGGTAAATGAAGAGGAAACGAAGGAAATAAAGAGATGCATTGATTACAAAATGTATTAATGTCTTAAGCCAAAATGTAATACAATACAGAGATAGAAGAGAGATGGAGGGCCAGATATAGGCAATGTCTTGCTTCCATTAGATGTGTGTCAAGGCTGCCGGTGGTGTCATAGATGGGCAGTGGAGTAGTCTCTCTCAAGATCTATCTCTAGCGAAGCTCCGGTCGTCACTCGGAATGGTTGAAGGAATGAAGAACTCTCAAAGAATGTCTTCTCATGCTCTCATCTGTGATCACAAGGATCTGCCTTAAGGCAGAAGCTCGGATACTTTGAATTTGGGCTCTAAGACTCTATTTATAGAGCCCAATTTTCGACAGCATTAATGGTCCCACTCTGAATCTCTGTCACTAATGGTGCGATGGACCTGCTCTAAATCTCTGCTACTAACGGTGTGGTTAGGTGAAATGTCAACATCATAATTTTTATACTCCTAAGGTATGCATTCATGCTTGGTTTCCGAAGTACCATCGCATTCCACCAACCTTGCGCTCACCCTTCTATCATGGTTATTACTCTATAGCCGCAACCTTCATACGATGGACGCATGCGATATCAGCCGCAACATCCATATGATGAACATACGCGATCACCCTTGCGATGGACTGGGATTCACCGCATGCGATCGATTCCTGCGATAGCTACAAAACTAGACATTTGAATGCGAAATAACGCATAATATTGAGTTGGTCGAGATTTTCAATGCTGATCGACGCAAGCTCACTTTTCACATGAATTCTTAGTATAATCACCGTATATTCTACTTGTTAGCCCTCATAATTCTAAATAAAAGGCTACAATAACTTGCATTTCTACCAGTTATTACGTTGCCACAGGGAGAAATGACTCTTCGAGTCAGTACTGGTGAGGTTGTTTCAACTGTTGCTATAGACAGGCTGAAGTTATTTGTTAACAAGAAACGTTATCTATTACTGGATTTTGTAGTTCCTCATATCAAGAGGAATTTAATCTCGGTTTCTTGTCCCATTGAACAAGGGTATACCAATAAAGTGTTTATTTTCAAGAATGGAATGGAGATTGGTTATGGTTCAATAGAAAGTAACTTATATATACTAAGGTCGTTAATCATAAAAGCCTTGTTTAACACTGAAATGTTCAGTACAGCAACAACAGCTAAAAGACCAAAGGTTTCTCCAAAGAAAAATGTCCATCTTTGGCATCTAAGGTTAGGTCACATCAACCTCAATATGATTGAGAAGTTGGTAAAAAGCAGACTTCTAAAGAGTTTAGAAGAGAACTCCTTGCTGGTATATGAATCATGCCTCGAAGGCAAGATGACCAAACAACCTTTTACTGAAAAAGGTTACAGAGCCAAGGAAGCCTTGGAGCTTGTACATTTAGACCTTTGTGATTCGATGAATGTTAGAGCTCGGGGTGGGTATTAATATTTCATCTCTTTCATTGATGATTATTCAAGGTTCGGGTATCTCTACCTAATGCAACGTAAGTCTGAAGACCTTGACAAGTTCAAGGAATATAAGGCTAAAGTTGAAAACTTGTTAGGTAAAAAGATAAAAACACTACGATCTGATCGTGGTGAAGAGTATATGGACCTCAAATTCCATGACTATATGATAGAACATGAGATTGCGTCCCAACTCTCGGCCCCTGGTATACCTCAGCAGAATGGTGTATCTGAAAGGAGAAACCGAACTTTGTTGGACATGGTTCGGTCTATGATGAATTATGCTCATCTTCCAGACTCGTTTTGGGGTTATGCAGTGCATACTACATGTTACATCTTGAACAATGTTCCCTCGAAAAGTGTTTCTAAAACACCTTTTGAGTTAGGGAGAGGTCTAAAGGTAGTTTACGCCACTTCAGGATTTGGGGCTATCCGACACATGTGCTAGTGACTAACCCAAAGAAGTTGGAACCGCATTCGAAGGTTTGCCTCTTTGTAGGCTACCCCAAGGAAATGAGAGGTGGATACTTCTATGATTTGAGTGAGAACAAAGTGTTTGTTTCTACAAATACTATCTTCTTAGAAGAAGACCACTTGAGGGATCATAAGCCACAGAGTAAGCTCATTTTACGTGAGATCTCTAGTGAGTCTGAGATTGTTGAGGGTTCAACAAGAGTTGTTGAATAGGCCGATAGATCAACAAGAGTTGTTAGGTCAGAACATCTAGTCAACTAACTTAAGAGTTGAGATTGCCTCGACGTAGTGGGAAGGTTATGAACCCACTAGATCACTACATGGGTTTGACTGAAGCTCAAACGCCATTACGAATGATGGGGTCGAGGATCCGTTGTCTTTTAAGAAAGCAATGGAAGATGTTGACAAAGATGAATGGATTAAGGCCATGAACCAGGAAATGAAGTCTATGTACTTCAATAACATTTTGGAGCTTGTTGATCCACCTGATGGGGTAAGACCTATTGGGTGTAAGTGGATCTATAAGTGAAAGAGAGGTGTAGATGGAAAGGTGTGAACCTTTAAGGCTAGACTCGTGGCAAAGGGTTATACTCAGGTTGGGGGAGTTGACTTTGAGGAAACTTTCTCATCTGTTGTCATGCTCAAGTCTATCAGAATTCTCCTGTCCATAGCCACATTTTATGATCATGAAATATGACAAATGGACATCAAGACTGCTTTTCTTAATGGTAATCTTGAGGATGTTGGGATTTGTGTCCTAATTCTCCCGGAGTCTCGTTGTTTGTAAAGATACACATTGTTTGATGAATAAAATAATTTTTATTTAATTCTGGCATTTACTCATATCCAATAAACAAAGCTCCATAGTTATCTTATGTGAACTTAAGCATGTATATGTGATATACAAGTGGATTATACCTTAAGTGATAACCTAAATAGGTTTGTAGTATAAGGATTAAGGTGGGATAGCTGATCCTGGTGACGCTACGGATACGACCTACTTTGTAGAGGTTTGCAAGTGTTGTAAACTACTATAAATGGTAGATCTTGACCATTCATGTGGAGATGTATATAACCCGAACCACGAGATGATTAGACTCTATACATAACGTCGTTGATACTAGAGACTTACATCTCACCTAAACGACCATAGATGACACGACCTCAATCCTGAGTGTTTTCAGAACTTCTGCCTTTGAGCGCGGTCCTTTGATTAGTATGGGTGAGATTGGCTAGATTGCCAACTCAACATGCCTACCTTTTTGGGGACTTGTCTGATCTGGGAGCTGGAAACTTAATCCAAAAGATGGAATTCACTTCTTTCTCGAAGCAGAGATAAGTAGAGAGATTGCTCCCTTAAGGGTTGATTTCGGGGCTTGAACATAGTGGCCATAGCTTCGATGAATCAGTCATAGTAGGACTATGACTTATGTTTATTAAAGGGATCAATGGTACTTAAGAAGTTAGATATAACTACAAGGGCATAATGGTTATTGGCCCAACTGTACTTACGAGCAATCTGTGAAGGGTTGTCGCACTGCTGATTGGTTAAGATGGACACATAATATATCTGTGGTAAGGAGAGTTCAATTGTTGGTCTTCAGTGGAGTGTCTAGCAGTTAATAGATGGTGGATCCTGTGACTAAAGAGTTTAGTCAGTTATTCACGTACCGTTGAAGCTTCGAGCTATGACATAAGGTCCCTTTGGTAGCTCAATGGATTCAGTTGAGGATCAGTTCTTGAGGTTGTTTTGAAATGTTCAAATTGACAAGAGGTAATTCGATTATATATGATATGATCAGTATGATGTATGAGATACATCTAGTGGAGGAATAATGTAAATGAGATTTACATTAAATGCCATGGAATAGAAAAAATAACTATGGTTTATATGTTTCATGAGATGAAATATTAAAACTATAGGTTATAAATATAGTATGATAATTTGGTTATCATTTATATTATAAATAATATTATTATTAGATAATTAAAATCTTTTTCTCTAATAACCAATTGAGTGGGAGGTTATTTAGTAGTTCATGGTAACCGTGAGATAAAAGGGAAATGTGTTTTCCTAATTTTAGAAATGTTGAAAAAATTGATTTTTAAAAATTCTCTCTCGAAAAAGAATCTCACGTAAGTTGTCAAGTAAATAGGATTTACTAAGCGACAGCTTGACTAAAGGTAAACGATCGTGTAGTTTTTGTAAGCGATAGACACGAAACTAAACGATGAGCTAAACGATCGCTTAGCTTTTGCTAAACGATTGGGCATCGACCTATACGATAGGTTCAGCTTTCTCCCACTTGCTCAATCATTTACACGATTACTGTATCCTCCGTCTTCTGCCTTAAACCAAGTCCACATAGAGCCCACCCCTTGGATTCTCACACCGAGAATACCAAGGTAACCTTCTTGTGGTGTCATACTCAACTCGACATCGTCGAGGTTCTGTGGAGGTCGTTCATGCTGCTGGGGTATTTGTGACCAAGGCGATCGTTAGTTCGAGTGTGCGGTCTTCGTGCTGTGTAGTGGTCGTGTTGGACGAGCATCGAGGTTGCTGTGTTCGAGTGTTTTTGAGCAAGGAGTGTGGAGACGAGTCTACAAATGTATGTAGATTTCTCCTTGTTTTTTGTTGTATCATGCTGTAATTTCTATAATGAATGCATAACCATTTGTTTCTCTTTATGACTATCGTTGTAATGTTCATACATGATTGTAATTTGGAATGATCTTTCCACTACTCATAGAAATCCTCGTGATCGATTTCCTTCAACCACGAGGCCAATCATGAATCTCACGATGTGAACGTTCAGGGAGAAACGTGAGTGAAATCATTGACATATCATATATATCTCTTCCTCCCACTGAGTATTTTATAACCTAGGGTTTAGTTTACTTAGAAAAAAAACACGGGTAAAAATTTTAACTAAGTGACATTTTAGGTTTGCCCAAGAGTAAAGTTTACCTTGGAAAGTTGAACAACTTTTGATCTTCATCCATTAAACTCTTTAACAGAGTCTTTGATCAACTGTCACATGCTTGCAGAAAATCTATCTAATTCACCTTTTCAGGTAGGTTCCTAGGTAGGGGTGTTCTGTTTCTGTCAGCTTAAGTACCCCAGCCTAGACAGAACCCACCTTAAATAAAAGGTTCTTTATAGATAGATTTAATACGATTTTAATCTTTTATGCCAATCAATTTAATCCTATTAGACCGATTTAAAAAGATTAAACTAGATTGCTAATCCCATTAGAACCTTGAACTTAAGTCTATCTCAATCCAATTTTAAAACCCTTTTAATACATGAGTTCGCCTAAGTTCGCATGCAACTCTTTCTTATCGATTTTAGTTCTAATCTCTATTATAACACTTATAACAGAAACAACCAAAACCATCCACAACACGAAGCAAACACATACAAGGCATTCATAACTTTTACAAATTAGCCTAAGTGTCATGCTCCATGCATTGTTCATTCATTGTTGCTTTTATATAACACATACAAACAAGCAACGAATCAAGCAAACATGTTTCTATTCACCCTTATACTATAACTCTTATAATATGAAGATGATGCATGAATATGCTTACTACATGTATAAATATAACTCTTATATTTCATGATGCATGCACATGCTCTCTTGTAATTTCATCATGCCATATTATAACACTTATAATACATGATGCGTGAATAATTGCACAACCTAAGGTGGGTTTCAAATCTATATGTCATACACTATGCTAGATAAACTGCATACATCTCATATACATTAAGTAGAAATTGATGAACCGGGATAATCAACCTCAAAATCCTAAAAAAACAAAGCTAATTATTACAAATAGAAAAGAGTCTCCGGTTCAAACAGGCGAACCAGGTCTTGAACTATCCGGTCGAAGAAACGTGTCTCCACTGATCGTGTGCCAAAACCGAGTGATCGCCTACACGAAAGAGTAAATGCTTTACTCAATCGTTTACTGACACTTCCTGAGCTAAACGATCGTGTACCTTTACTATGTGATGAAGCATGAGGTACGCGATCGTGCAGCACGCGATGTACAACACAAGCCTTAAACGATCATCTAAATGACAACGATGCAATGATGCACAATCTTCTAAACGATCGATGAACGAGCGTCAAGGTATCGTATACCGCGTGATCGTGTAGTCAGTGACTATGTGATGAAGCATGCTAACTACACGATCGTTTAGTGCGCGCGCCTTTTATTAAATGATGAGCATAAAATGCTCCCACTCAATTGTTTACCTCCAGCGTCCACGTGATCGGTCAACCAACGCTATGCAATAAAGCAAACACTTTATCCAATCGTTTAGCATTAGCTAAACGATTGTTTAGTAAATACTACACGATCGCACAGAAAAATTCTACACGATTGTTTAGCCAAATCCAACGATCGTTTACCTTAGGCTACACGATACGACCAAACCTTGGTCTTCTTCCTTGCTGAGAACCGCATCTCCATGCTTCAAAACTTCATCATGAACGACTCAACAAACTCAAACACATTGAATTACAGACTCAATTGCTTGTTAATTATGCCCAAAAATGCAGGGGCCCTTACAAATTAACACTTTGTAACTTTAAAGAAAGCTTTAAACAAAGGTAATTAACCCGTAAACATTCATCAACACAATCCACAAACGCATTTAACACCTAAACGTAATGTAGAAAAACCCACCATGACTGTCAAAGAAGTTCAAAACAAAAGTGAAATTTGGAATATTAAAACAACCTGGCTCTAATACCAATTGAAAAAAATCAGACATGACGATTTCTATGAGCAGCGGAAGGATCATTCCAAATTCCATTCAAAATTGAACATTAACAATTACAGTACAAGAATGGAAACTAACAGTTCATGCATAACAAGAAATTACAACATGCTTTAAGAGAGTCAAGGGATAGACTATGCATACCTTTGAAGACTCATTCTTCAAACTCCCTCGATCACGAATGCTCGATCAGTCTACAAGACAGTAATACACGAATGCTCGAACACAACAACTGGTACAACATGAGCACAATGAACACAACGATCACGAACCCAACAAACGGCCTCCAAAACCTTGAAATCAATCGAGTTGAGTTAGGACACCACCAAAATAATTATCTTGGTATTCTCGGTGTGAGAATCCAGGAGTTGTGGGCTTTGTATGATCTCGGTTAGAGGAAGAGATTGGAGGAACAATAATCGTGTAGACGATTGCGCAAGTGGGAGATGACACAGTCTATCGCATAGACGATGTGCTCAATCGTGTAGAAGATGGCAGCCTATTGTATAGACAATACCAAGCGATCGTTTAGCTATGACCAATTGAAAGAACTATCGTATAGTTTTAGTCCACGATCGTTTAGTCTCTCCACTAGTTATCGCTTAGTGAAACATTTTCACTTGATAGCTTTACCGTGAGTTTCTTTCCAAATCAAGTAACATCTAATTTTAGGAAAACATTTTTCCTTTTATCTCACGGTTATCATAAAACCACCAATAACCTCCCACTCAATTAGTTATTAGGGAAAAAGAGATAATTATCAAATAATTAATATTATTATAAATAAATATGATAACCAACTTACGATATTATATTTATAACCTATAGTTTTAATATTTCATCTCATGAAACATACAAACCATAGTTCTTTTTCTATTTTATGGTACTTAATGTAAATCATATTTACATTAATTCTCCACTTGATGTATCTCATACATCACACCAATTATATCTTATATAATTGAATTTCTTCTTGTCAATTTGAACATTTCAAATCAACCCCAGGAACTGATTCTCAACTTGAATCCATTGAGCTACCAAGGGAACCTTATGGACTGTAGCTTGAAGCTTCAACTGTACGTAAATAACTGATTAAACTCTTTAGTCACGGGATCTACCATCGTTAACTATTGGGCACTCCACTAAAGACCGACGACTACACTCTCTTCACTACATATATATTATGTGTCCATATCAACCAATCAATAGTGTGATAACCCTTCATAGATCGCTCGTAAGTACAGCTGGGCCAATTTACCGTTATGCCCCTGTAGTTACATCCAACTCCTTAAGTACCACTGATCCCTCTAATGAACATAAGTCATAGTCCTACTATGATCGAGTCCTTTCTTCCAAAGAGAGGCTATGACCACTATGTTCAAGACCCAGAATCAGCCATTAAGGGGGCAATCTATCTTCTTACCCTACTTCGGGGAAGGAGTGAATTCCATCTTGTGTAACTGAGTTCTCAACTCCCCAATCAGACAAATCCCCAAAAAGGTAGGCTTGTTGAGTTGGCAATCTGGCCACTCTCACCCATACTAATCAAAGAACCGCCCTCAAAGGCAAGAGTTCCCAAAACACTCAGGATTAAGGTCATGTCACCTATGATCATTTAGGTAAGATGTAAGTCTCAAGTATCAACGACGTTGTATAAAGAGACGAATCATCTCGTGGTCCGGTCTTATAAAAAATCTTTGTATAAGATACCCCGCTCACATGTCTCCATATGAATGGTCGGGATTAGACCATCTGTAGTAGTTCACAACACTTGTAAACCTCTACAAATCGGGTCGTATCCGTAGTGTCACCAAGATAAGGTATCCCTCCTTAATTCTTATACTACATACCTTTTTAGGTTATCACTTAAGGTATGATTCACTTGTATATATCATATATATGCTTAATTTACATACAATAACCATGGAGCTTTGTTTATTGGATATGAGTAAATGTAAAATAAAATAACTCTTATTTTATTCATAACAATGTGTATAAAGTTTACAAACTATGAGACTCCGGGAGAATTAGGACACCAATCCCAACATGAATAAATAATAAAGCACTTCATATTTGCTTGAATGTATGCATACTTCTATTTTCAACTTGTTCGAGACGAGCAAAAGCTAAGTTTGGGGTATTTTGATAGGTCTTGTAAAGAGTTATCTTATTAGTACTAATTCGTCAGTTATGCTTCAATTCTTTGCTTAAATTGTCTATTTTTTAGGTAAATTCCAATCCCGACACAAACGGAGTTATTTCAAAGAATTTGGTGCTAAATCGAGCCAAACGACACCAAAGAAGAACCATGACAAATTACCACTTTGCCCCTTTAAAGGAACAAGTTAACACACTTCAGCAATACTTGAAGCGTCGCAATGCTCCCCACAACACTAAGCTCAACGCTAGCTCGGCGCTGAAGGACAAAATGCACCATTTTGCTGTAAAATAGGCAACGTTGCAACGCTCTGAAAGTTGATAGAAAAATAGTGCGCACGCGCTCCTGCAAACGCAATATTGGACTTCTTATTCGCAGTGTTGCAACGTTGCGACCCTCTTCAGAACAAAAAGACTTCAATTAAGGAGAGAATTCATTTTTTTGTAGATAGAGAGAGCTTAGATCGGATTTAGAGAGAAAATTTCACAAATTTGTTCTTGTATTGAGAGATTTCTTTCAATTTCACAAGTCTTCCTTGTGAAATTATTCATGGATTGCATCAATTTTTCAAGGATTTCTTTCAAGACTTCTTCATTGTATTTCTTGGAAAATCTTAATTCTAGGTTTAAATTCTTGAGTTCTTTTTTATATTTTCTTGAATTTTCTGCATTCTTGAATGTTCTTCGGTTGAAGTTGAATAGAAATTAATGGAGGATAATTGACGCTTTGATTGCATTGAATTCTTGTATGTAATTCTTGCTTGGAACTATTGCAAAATTGTGAGATAGGCTATAAAAATTAAGTTTTCTTGTGTAAATTAGGAATTTTTTCGAATTTAACTCTTGAATTGCTTAATTTAGAACATTCATTCAACCATTTTTTAAATTTACTCTAATGTGTTTCTTGAATGTCATAATCATGATCGCCCATGTCTTTAAAACAATCTAAGGAAAGAACATGATAAATGCTATATGCAAGTGTTTTCACTTAGATTAGGGCTAATTGATTGATTCATGTTAATTGGTTATATGGGTCTTTAAGGGTATTTCCTTATTGAATTATGAGATGTTGAGTTTTCAAGTAATTGTTCAAGAACAATGATAGGATTAAACCTAGTAACAAGATTTTCTAAGAATTTTTTTCTATCAATTCTCTTCTTAAAAAAAATAGCAAGATTGAGTTAAAAATTGTTTTCATCTTCATTTTAGTTAGTTTTTTTAAGTTTGTTTACAACCCCCTCACCCCCACCCATGTTCTTTATCTCTTTCACCATGAGGAACTAAATTTGCAATGGATTGAGAAGATAAACCAACATTTCCAAAATCATGCATACGTAGAAGTACATCTTGTTTAATCTGTGTTTAATTCAACGCCTAACTCAGTTAGAACTTGGGTCAGGTAAAACGTACTCAAGTATTTGAGAGAGTAAGTAACTCAGATATCATTAAACAAGGAAAGAATTAACTTTAGAGATAACTAAATTGCTATCTTTTTTAATTCAAAGATTATTTCTGGCCAATTAATAAAGGTTTCCTTGGGATCTTCCTTCTACTTCCACTTTAACTACATATTAGTTTTAGTAATTGTTTGAGCATTATAAATTTCATTTGCTTGGGTAACATAGAATTAACGACACTTATTTTGCACCGATTAATTTCCTTGAGCAATGCATACGTAGGCATTCATATTTCAACTTCTTACAATGAAACCACCTCTTGGTGTTGAATGCCACATTTACCCTATCTCTAGAATGCATGTTGAGTTGATTTCACATAAAAAAAAACTAACTTTATCTCAAAAGGTAATTCTTTCCTTGTTTAATGATATCTGAGTTACTTACTCTCTCAAATACTTGACTACCTAACCCAAATTCTCACTGAGTTAGGCATTGAATTAAACACAGATTAAACAAGATGTACTTCCATGTATGCATGATTTTGGAAATGTTGGTTTATCTTCTCAACCCATTGAAAATTTAGTTACTCATGGTGAAAGAGATAAAGAACATGGATGAGAGGAAATGAATGGTATTCATATTCATATTAAAAATGACAAAATTCTCAAACATATAATTCTTAATACAAATATGAAATGGAAAACAAAAGTAAAAGTGGAAGGAAGAAGTGTCAAGCCGCCGATTGCAGTCTCTTACTTTCTTTGGCTTTGATTATATCTGCTTGAGGTGATTGCTATCGGAATAGAGGATGAGTTTTCTCGATTTCCAGAGAAGAGACTAAGTTCTCACTTAGAATCTTCAAAGTAAAGTTGAGAGGTTGAAGATGAAGGAATTTCGACAGAGCTTTGGCCTCTATTGCAATAGTCTCTCTCTTTCTTGAGCTATTGTGAGCTATTTATAGGTGTTAAAAAGAATGTTTTGAGTATCTCTGCAATGATAATCCGACACCTTTGCATTTAATTTCATGCCATGCTGCACCATCTAAACATATCACTAATTCATTGGATCTGGTATGCTTTAGTCGAAATTGGCTACAAACTTGTTATATAATGATAGTTTGCCAACCACGTTTGTTGTTTTATGGTTATCATCGTGTGCTTCAAATTCATCGCGTGATGCTTCTACGCGAGCAAGTTTGAATCACCTTTCTTCCTTTCTGTGATCAAGGCTGCAGCTTCCATTCCTTAAGAATATTTGCTTCTTTCAATCAAATCTTGCATTCAAAGACATCAAAATTTATAAATTTCAAGATATTGGCCCTTCTAAACATTTGATCGCATAGCTTAGATTATTCTCATGAATTCATCTCATGTTAATGTCCTTTCTTCTCATTTTCCTTAATTATTCTAAATAAAAGGCTACAATAATTTGTGTTTCCACAAGTTGTCACACTCTTTTACAACAATGTTTGTCCTCAAGCATATTTTTAGGGCTTTAGTAAGATTCTAGATTTGGATTGATGCATTAACTAGACCTCTCAACATGCTTCCAAGTTTAAAATCCAGTAGGCAAATTAATCGCTCTAAGTTTTAATCCATCTCCTACAGATGTATTTCTTTAATCTATATGCGACAAGCTTAAGTCTCAAAATACCCTTACTCGTTTCTGGACGATCTTATTTCTCCTTTCAGGAATGGGCTTATGGTTCAAAATTTACAAAAAAAAAAAAAAAAAAAAATCATGTTACTCCTTGTATTATTAAGTAGTTATGCATTGATCCAGGCATCTCACCTTCGTTTTGGCTTATCCCTAAGGGTGTCATGCAGACATCCAACTATGAGCAAGAGCCTTTTTCAAACTCAACTCTTACCTTGGAGTTTTCTTTCAATATAGACAATGGAGTTGTAATTATTATCTTCCTACATTGATCATGATTTCCACCTTCGTTTTGGCTTGCCCCACGGGTGTCATGCGGGCATCCAAATTTGAGAAGGTTCCAATCTCAATGTCGCTTATTTTTACATTCTTTTTAAAAATGAACAAGGAGATTTAAAAAAAAAAAAAAATTACACACTTAGCTAAAACCTCACCCTCTCCAATTCTTAAAGGCAACAAGGTCTTCATTGCTGAAATCAAGGAATGGGATTGTCGTAGAAAAAGTTTGTTAAAAAGAGGTTTGAGATAAAGCTTGTGTGTCTAGTAAATGCAAGAAATGCTTCCTAAGGCAAATATCCTAAAACTAGAGTTGAATGCCTAACTATTGAGTCTTAAGGTAGGGTTAGCGTAAGTATTATCATTGATGTCATAATTGCAAACATATCAAAACAAGAAGAAACATATAAAGTGCAATAAAGATAAACAAGGGAAAGACGAAAAAGAAGGCGACCCAAGAAAATGGATAATTTGCGATGTATTCATAAAAATGACAATAAGAACATGGCAAGTATAAGTTTTACAAAAATTTAGAAGAAGGAAAGAAACAACCAAAAAATACACAACACACCCAAATTTAGTTTCTCCTTGCATCATTGTCGTCATTGGGCACAAGAAGAACATTATCTAGTTGGAATGACAGGGATTGTTGAAGTGTTTTTCATTTTCATTTTTTTCCTTCTATTAAGAACTTCCCAAACTCCATTCAAAGCAATCATGTTCATTCAAATAGCAATTCTCAAAACCATAAACTAACTAAATAGAAAAATTAAAGGAAAGCAAAAAAAAATTCAAGACTTCACAAAAGAGAGAAGGATGCATCCCTGTATTAGTGTGGTCGGGTTCATCGCAGGGATCATCCATGCGTTCTTCCATTACTCAGGGTCAGTTTGGTCTATGGAGGACTTCTCTCTATTGATATCGCCTACATCGTATGCTTTTAATGCATTGGCCATTGTTCTTGAATGCGTTCGTCCCATCTTCTCTTATCAATGCTACGACACCATGTGTGAGAAAATCTCTTTGATGACAAAGGGCTAGACAACCTTGACTTTAGTTTTCTTGGAAAAAGACGTAGGTGAGAGTTAAAAAGTAATTTTTTTGTTGAACATAAAAATCGCGATTACGAATGTGGTTGTCATGCCACTATTTTGTCTTTTCTTTGGAAAATTTGGCATTTTCATACGCCTTAAGCCTTCATTCATTCAATTCATGCAACTGATTCTTCCTCGCTTCACCTGCAAGATCTAAATCAAGGTTAATCTTTTTGAGCACCCAAAGTGCTTTATGTTCCAATTCCAGTGGTAAGTGGCAGATATTTCCGAACACCAATGCGTATCGAGACATCCCAATGGGAGTTTTCTACGTGGTATGATAGGCCCGGAGTGCCTCATCCAGGTGTTTCGCCCAATATTTTATTGAAATGCTCACTATTTTTTCAAGAATATATTTTATTCCCTGTTAGACACTTTCGTTTGACCATTTGTTTGTAGGCGGTAGGCGGTGGCAACTCTGTGATTAACATTGAACTTGATCAGTAATTTAGAAATGATGCAATTGATGAAATGTGTACCTTCGTCACTTATTAGGGCACGAGGCATCCCAAAGCGTGTAAAGATGTTCTTCTTTAAGAATTTGCATGTAGTTGGTACATTGTTCTTTATATAGGCGATGGCTTCAACCCTTTGAATGCGTAGTCTATAGCCAAGAGGATGTATTTGTGGCCATCTAGAGAAGGAAACGGCCCCATAAAGTCAACGATGTATACATGAAACAATTCAAACTCTAGGATTGATGTGAGTGCCATTTCATCCTTTTTTTTTTTTTTAGATATTTCCAGTCTTTTAATAGTAGTCACAGTTGACCATATAGGCATGAGCATCTTTGAAAAATGTTGGCTAATAATAACCACATTGTAACACCTTTATTACTATCCCCTGTCCTCGAAAGTGCCCACCATAAGGTGCTTCATGACACTTCGATAAAATTTCTTATATTTCTAACTCGGGAAGGCATCTTTTCAAAATGTGATCAGGACCCAACTTATATAAGAAGAGCTCATCCCATCTATA
This sequence comes from Benincasa hispida, assembly GCF_009727055.1. Lineage (NCBI taxonomy): Eukaryota > Viridiplantae > Streptophyta > Magnoliopsida > Cucurbitales > Cucurbitaceae > Benincasa > Benincasa hispida. The sequence goes on from NC_052354.1 coordinate 31,081,087, forward strand.
GAATTGCACATGTGGAATAACCTTTTTGCATTAGTGGTGGTTAAAATCATCTGGCCATGTCCCATAAACTAAGTAGCTTATGATATCAGCATACCACGACTCTTTTTCTTCTATTCTCATTAGCTTTTCATTAGGGAAACTTTCTCAAATATCCTGTGTAGTGCATTGAAAAGGCTTATTCTCAAGTCTTGAAAGATGATTGACAACTTAATTCTCAGTGCCCTTGCGGCCCATAATCTCCAAGTCAAACTCTTGAAGCAATACAACCCATCAAATCAACTGCGGTTTAGCATTCTTTTTCACCATTATATATTTGATTGTCGAATGATCAGTGTGGATAGTCACTTCTGATTCAACAAGATACACGTGGAATCTCTCTGCGGTGAAAACTGCTGCTAGTAATAATTCTTTTGGGTTTCGTTCAGAGTCTTGATTGCATATTAAATTGGATGAATCATCTTATCTCTCTTTTGACCTAACATGGCGCCTATCGTCACATCACTCACATTGCATGTAAGTTCAAATGGATGTGTCTAATCTAGGTTATGAGAATAGGCACTGAAGTCAATGCTTGCTTGAGGGTTCGAAATACGTGTCACATGAATCAGTAAACTCGTATGGTTGATTGAGTCCAAGTAAGTTGCTTAAAAGCTTGGAAATTTGGAAAAATCCTTTGATAAAGCATCAATAAAAACCAGCGTGTCCCAAAAAGCTTCGTAATGTTTTAATATTAGAAGGCACTGGCAATTTTGCTACCACATCAACCTTGGGGGGATCTACCTTCAAACCTTTCCGTGAGACCTTGTGCCCAAGCACAATCCATTCTATCACCATAAATGACATTTCTCCCAATTCAACACAAGGTTGGTCTCCTCGCATCTCTTGAGTACAACCTCTAAATTGATCAAGCACTCGTCATAAGAATGTTTGAAAATAGACAAGTCATTCATGAAAAGTTCCACAGATTGTTCTAGAAAGTTAGAGAAAATTGTCATCATGCACCTTTGGAAAGTGCTAGATGCGTTGCACAAGCCAAACGACATGCGACGAAATGCAAAAGTTCCCTATAGGTAGGTGAAGGTGGTATTCTCCTAGTCCTCGAGTGCAATCATTATCTAATTATAACCTGAGTAACCATCCAAAAATTAGAATAATTCATTACCTACCAATCTATCTAACATTTGATCAATGAAAGGTAAAGGGAAATGATCATTCTTGGTGGCGATGTTGAGCTTTCTATAATCCATGTAAATGTGCCACCCGGTCATTGTTCTAGTAGGTATTTGCTTATGTTCATTATTAATGACTACAATCGTGCCCCCCCTTCTTGGGCACATTGGATAAGGCTTACCTACTGGCTACCGAAGATGGGATAAATGACTCATGCGTCGAGATATTTTATGATCTTCTTCTTCACGACTTCTTTCATCGTGGGGTCCAATCTTCATTGACATTGAATAATCCCCGTGTGCCCCTCTTCCAATCGAACATTATGCATACAATAGGATGGACTTATTCCTTGATGTCTGCCAAGGTCCATCCAATGGCCTTATTATGGCATTGAGCAATTTCATTAAAGATTCTTCATCAAAGGCATTCAATTGGGAAAATACTATAGCTGGTAATGTGTTGTCCTTCCCTAAGTATGCATATTTCATGTGTGCCGGTAATGTTTTCAACTCCAGTATTAGTGGTTCCTTAAGCTATGGCTTTGTTCTCTTCAAATCTTTATCATTCAGGTCTAGAGATTCAATCTTCCTTTTTGTTTTGATCATAGCACTAACAACTTATTCTTCATGTTCTTCGTCAAAGTTTTCTTTACATTCTTATTCACAAAACAACTCAGATTCATCTTCATGTTCTTCAAGTTTCCATTTCAATGCATCAATTTGTTGACAAATTTCTACTTCATCGGGATATTTCAACCCATAAAATATGTTGAACTTGACTTCCTGATCATTCACCCTCATTATCAGTTCATATTTGTAAACATTTATAATGAATTTTCATGTGCATAAAAATGGCCTATACAGAATAATGGGCATTTCCCTGTCCTCCTCATAATCCAAAATTATGAAATTGATGGAAAATATAAACTTGTCCACTTGCACCAAAATGTGCTCTATTTTCCCTTCTAGATATGCAATGGATCTATAAGCCAATTAGAGCGATACTATTGTCAATCTCGTCACCCCAATCCTCAATTTCTTGAAGACTGGGAGTGGCATTTGGTTAATACTGGCTCCTTAGTCGCACAAGGCGTGACCCAAGTCAATCCCTCTAATAGAGAAAGGGATTGTGAAGCTTCCAGGGTCCTTCATCTTTTTAGGAATATCTTTCTTGAAGAAAGCACTAGTTTATTGCATTAGATTCACTGTTTCAAATCATTCAACCCTCTCTTCTTTGATAGAATGTCTTTCAAAAACTTTACATAAGAAGGCATTTGCTTTAACGCCTCAATCATGGGGATATTCAAAAGCAATTTCTTCAAGATGTCAAGGAAGTGACGAAACTGGTTTTCATTATTTTTCTTCTTTAGTCGTTGAGGAAAAAAAGGGATTGTGGTCGGGTGTCTGAAGTTAAAGTACCCGCAAAAGATTTTTTGTGATCAACAACTTGCTCTTCCTCTCCTCTTTCCTTTTCCTTGGTTGTCTTACGCGTTGAATCATTTTTGTCTGAAACTTGAGTTCGTGTGCTTGTTGATTATTTCAAAGTCTATGCTTCACAAATTATGTTAGTCTAGTTGATTGATTTCTTTGCTGTTGATTCTTGTAGGTTTGGTTTGTCATTTAGAGGCTTTCCAGTTCACAATGTCACAACATGACACTGTCATTTTTCTGTGTTCCCTGTGTTGCGTGGAACTTCTACATTACTCAACAAGGAACCACGTAGTCTGCCCTTCAATTCACCTACGAGTTGGCTCATTTGTATCTCAAGGCTATGGATTGAGGAAGCCTGACTTTACAAAAGAGCATCATTTTTCTGTATATACCCTTTTAGCAAGTTTTCTATTAAGAAAGAATATGAACTGACTGTCTATATGGGCTGGTGATGTTCTTGTACAGGTTGGTGATGTTGTTGTTGATGTCGTTGGTAATTCTGGTGGAATCATGGTGGTTCACCTCAATTTACCTGCTAGTCGCCTGATCTGTCATGCTACGTTGGCTGATTCTCACCCTAGGCAAAGTTGGGATGATTTCTCCACCTTGGGTTGTAGGTATTGGAAAAAGGACCATGCTTAATTAAGGTGTTCAAATAGCCCGACAACTCGAACAACCCAAACTACCCAACCCACAATGTAAGGGTTGGGTTGGGTTAGTTTTGTTATTAGGTTGAGTTGGGTTAAACTTTTTCTATTTTTGTTGGGTCAGGTTGGGTTGTGGGTTAGCTAAAAAAAATAGATTGACCCAATCTAACCTGAATTATATATATATATATAAGATTTTAGTTACTAGTCATGTGTTGTTTATAAATTTATATTTTTTTTTACTAAAAAGAAAAAATAAGTTATAACCTGTCAACTCAACCCAACCCAACCTAAATTTTAAGGGTTAGGTTCAGTTGGATTCTGTTGGAGACTTTATTTGGGTTTTTTGGGTTGCCAACCTAACCAACTCGAATTTTTAGGTTGGTGTCACACCCCCACCCAGATTACCCTTTTATTCTGGAAGAGGATACGACCGTGGTAGTTACTAGCCCTACTGTTAGCACCCACCGCCCAAGCCTTCTAATCTAAATACCAACCTGTTTAAAACATTAGTAATATACGCATACGGAAAACCTCCCTTAAGGTTCTACAAAGATTACATAAATAAATGCATACAACCATGACATAACATTTACAGAAAAATATTCACAGATGGCCCAAACATTCCTAAAGAAGCCCTAGTCCCTCTCAAAACATGTGTACATAAACAGATCATTAACCTATGTTTTCTTAATAAGCCGAGTCTTTCAGTGGCAAGCAGCAGCGAGATCAACCCTGAGGAAACTGACCGCTACCTGAAAAGGGAAAACACAAAAATTCTGTGAGCTAAAAGCCTCGTGAGCGACTATAGAATCGTATAACATCAAGCATTACATCACTATAAACATGTAAATATACTAATGAGTAACTCAAGCAATTGTCTCTAAATGTACCTTTAGACCATTCTTAGACATCATTAAACATCATTATTCCCTAGAGAATGAGCCTAACCGGTCTAGCTCCCAACGTTTATTACTGACCAAGAGACCCATACTTCAGCCTGTCATTCATAACTGCCTACGTGCACGTGGCCATGCTAAGTACCATCATATCTTAAGTACTTTTGCTCAGATACCTTCTCAAACTTGTCCTTCAGTATCGAGCTATTAAGATACCTTCTCAAATGTCCTTCAGTATCAAGTTGGTCAGGTACCTTCTCAAATGTCCTTCAGTACCAAGTTGGTCAGATACCTTCTCAAATGTCCTTCGGTATCAAGTTGGTCAGGTACCTTCTCAAATGTCCTTCGGTACTGGGGTATTTGTAACATCAAATTAAGTTCCATTGCCTATCATTTACACAAGAACTCATTCTCCCATAGCCTTCCCCTAGGAAGCATATTATAAAATTAGAAACTTAATTTTTGTAGTGATTACATGACATATCTTAGCCTGTTTTACACACATACAAGTCGGGAAACATGCGTTAAGTTATTCTCCAACCATTTATTGTTTAGGGAAGTATAAATTCACCATTAATGTCACTGTAACTTACTTGATCTTATATACATAAGTATTGGAGACATTAATTCATTTAGTCACCCACCGCTCTTCAGGGCTCTTAACAGTTTCTACGTCTCTCCTAGCTCTTCTTGACCTGAAAGGACATAATTCCCGGTTACCTAGAATTCTTAGTAAAATACATTAAATAATTCATTTACTAAAGTAACTTTCATCAACAAAGACAGCTCTACTGGCGAGATCCACATGAGCGAGATCCTCATGAGTGAGATCCCCCTCATGAGCGAGATCCTCCTCATGAGCGAGATCCTCATGGGCGAGATCCTTGCTAGCGAGATCGACGAGATCTTTGCTAGCGAGATCCTTGCTAGCGAGATCAGCGACATCCTTACTAACGAGATCAGCGAGATCCTTGCTAGTGAGATCAAGCTTTTCCTGGCAAATTTTCATCCTAGCGATACCCAGCCCAATTCCTAGTGAGATTTTCTTCTAAAGTGAGATTCTTATCACAAAATCAGTGATATTTCCTTTATAGGTGAGACCCTCATTCCTATATCTCGCTATAACTCTCCACAGTGAATTGTTTGTTTGTTCTTCCCAAGCAGCTGTCTGCTTATGCACCGATTCCCTGTTATATATTCAAAAATTCATAACTCAAAATTCAGAGCTCTTTTCAAGAAATTTCCTTCTACAAACTTGTTTAGAATTGAGCTAACTTTCTTACCTTAAAAGTTCAGCTGAGAATTCCTTATGGTTTGGCCTAGAACTTTCAATATTCACCTCAGGCCCTGCTAACCCAAGATTCTGCCTCCTCTGAACTTTCTTCACTTCTTGTTTTTCTCCTTCTGCAATCTTTCTCCGGCAAGACAACCCCACAAACTAGATTGTTAATCTCTACTCTTTGGGCAAGTGCACAATACACCTCAAATTGGATCCTTACAAAAGATAAAAAAACCAAACAGTTAGTTAATCTCTAAGTCTCCGGCAACGGTGCCAAAATCTTTTTAGCTTTTGTTTGTTCTCGTGTTTTTTCTTCTCGGTGTAAATTGATCTTGATTTTGTTCGTGTATTCTCTTGTGTATTCGAGGTGATGATCTGTTAAAAAAAATGAGAGAATGTGTGCTCTATAGCCTTAAGTCATGCCTAGATGATGTATGTTGTGAATATAATAATGCATCACAAGTTTTCCTTGTTTGGATTCATGTATAAATCCTAACAAGGTTTCCTATTAAGTCCAGGGTCAAACATAGGGACTTAATAACGTAAGTGTCATGAATTCTTTAATGATCTTTTGCAGTGAAGTGTGAATTATATGCAATAATCATAAAGGTGGCTTAACGACGTACAATTTAATAACTACAAAGATGGTGATGGTAAGGCAATAAATGGGATGTGGTGTGTGGTGAAGTGTATGGATGCAGTGGTTTAGACGATCACTAAGAGCAATAGGTGAAGTGAAGGAAAATCAATTAATGAAGTGGGGTTAAGAAGATTCACTAACATTTCCTCGAGAAATGCATACGTAAGCATTCATGTTTCAACTTCTTACAATGAATCCACCTCTCGGTGTTGAATGCCACATTTACTCTATCTCTAGAATGCATGCTGAGTTGATTTCACACAAAAGATCTAACTTTATCTCTAAATCTAATTCTTTCCTTGTTTAATGATATGTAAGTTATTTACTCTCTCGAATAGTTGACTATGTTTTACCTAACCCAAATTCTCATTGATTTAGGCATTGAATTAAACATATATTAAACAAGATGTACTTATACGTATGCATGCTTTTAGAAATGTTGGTTTATCTTCTCAACCCCATTGAAAATCTAGTCACTCATGATGAAAGAAATAAAGAATAGGGATGAGAGGAAATGAATGGTATTCATATTCATATTAAAAAATTGACAGAATTCCCAAACATATAACTCTTAATACAACTATGAAATGAAAGACAAAAGTAGAAGTAGAAAGAAGAAGTGTCAAGCCATTGGTTGCAATCTCTTGCTTCCTTTGGTTCTGATGCTATCTACTCAAGGTGATTACTATCAGGATGGAGGATGAGTTCTCTCGCTTTCCAGAGAAGAGACTAAGTTCTCACTTAGAATCTTCAGAGTAAAGTCGAGAGGTTGAAGGTGAAGGGATTTTGATAGAGCTTTAGCCAATCCCTTGTAAAAGTCTCTCTCATTCTTGAGCTATTGCGGGCTATTTATAGGTGTCAAAAAGAACATTTTGAGCATCTCTTCAATATAATCCCACACCTTGAATTTAATTCAATGCCCTGTTGTACCGTCTAAACATCCCACACCTGGTATGCTTGAGTCGAAGTCGGCTACCAACATGCTCTATGATTTGACAGTTTTCTAACCACGCTTGTCGTTTTATGGTTCTCATTGCGTGCTATAAATGAAGGGATCGAATCCCAAGCAGAAGCATGTGATCGCCTTGCAATTTTATTTTCGATTTTACATAAACAAAATACAATATAAAAAATAATAACATAATGGATAAAGAATCAAGATTAACATGTATTTAAGAGAAAAAAAGAGGGAAGAGTTAAACCTTACCTTTGTAGATTCCCAAATTCTTCACCATTCCCTCTGAGCCTTCTCTGAAACGTCTCTTCAATGATCAAGGGACACCACTATAAATGAAAACTTATTATTCTCTAGGATCCTAAGAATTGGATGTGTGGTCTGCAAGACTTGAAAGAGGAAGAAGAAGTAATAGAGAAAAGAAGAGAGATTTTGAGAGAAGTAGTAGGAGACTAGGATTCAAAATTCCCAATTCAACTATGTCATATACATGGGCCATGAAGACCTATTTATAGAGATGAGGAGTGACCCCTTTCTCCTAGTCTTTCCTATTCCTACTCTAATTCAAATTTAATTAAATAAATTTTATTTAATTAATTAGTCCAATAATTAAATACCATATATATTAAATCCAATTTAATATATATAATTAATTAATAAATAAATAAACATCACATATTTATTTATCTCTACTTCTAAAAAATCAATTAGCCATTAATTAATCAATTAAACGACTATATTAGATTATATTTAATATAGAATTAATCAACATATAATTATCACATATTTATATGTATACATATCTTTAATATTTGAATCTTATTCAAATATTTTTCTCTCTTAATTATAAATCACATCTATAATTAACCATATTATATTAATCTCATTAATATATAATTGATTTGAACAATTCAAACTATTCCTCTTATATCCTTTACTGAGCTAATAAGAGGATATTATGGACCTACAAATTAGAAGCTCCAATGATATCAGATTAATCAAACTCTTTAATAAATTAATTAATTTTCATTAACTACTAGTCACTCCACTAAAGACTGTCAATTGCACTCTTCGCACTGTAGATTTATTTGTGTGTCCAAGAATATAAGCAATCAACAGTGAGTCGACCCTTCATAAATTGCCCATAACTATAGCGAGGTCAAAATACCGTTTTACCCCTGTAGTTACATCTAAATCCTTAAATACCACTGATCCCTCTAATGAACAAACAGTTTATAGTCCAACTATAAACTAACACCTTTTGGGCCAGTGAGAGATTGAGGCCTCAATGTTCAAGACCTGAAATCAAATATTAAGAGAGCAATTTATCTACTTTCCCTAAGGTCGGGAAAGAAGTGAATTTCTTGTGTAGTTGTGTTCCCAGCTCCCTACTCTGACAAATCCCTAAAATGGTAGGCTTTAGAGGTTAAATCATATGAACATAATATATCAACAGTGAGGGGAGTGCAACAATGAGCTTTAGTGGAGTGAACCCATTAGTTAACGAATGGGGATTAATTTGGTGTGAAGAGTTTGGCCCATTAATCTCGGATTGTTGGAGCCCATGATCTATAGGTCCACAAGGTCCCCTACTAGCTCGTAAAAGGATTAGCTTTAGAGTAGTGAGATAAGTTAATTTGAAATGTTCAAATTAGAATTAAGAGAATTAGTAATTATATGAGATATAATTACGCGTTTAATTTTGGAATTAAAAGAAATTGAAGAATTAATTAATATTTAAATATGATTTAAATATTAAATTCACGAAGGTGGAATTTGGGTAAAATTAATTTAATATTTGATATTAAATTAACTAGAATTAATTAAATTGTTTAATTAATTATTTATTATTAATTTTATTAGAAAATTAATTTTGTAAAATTAATAAAAGTTTCAATTTTAGAAATTAATTTGAAATGAGCAAAATTGGATAAAACACAAAAAGATTGGAAAATAGAATGCTGGAAAATTCCACTCACCTTTATGAAGTAGCTCACTCAAAACCTACTTGCTCTTGCTTCAATTCACCCAGCATGAGCTGCATCTATGCAGCCTTCTTCTTTGCATAAATTTCTTGCAATAAATAGAGAAGATGGAGGTGGAATTGAGACATGCATCAGTTGAATTTTTACAGAAAAATTGAGTTGAAGAAGGTGTTCTTCAAGTGGGTGCAACAATGTGTACTTCTCCAAATTCCTTTTATTTAAGCTTGTTTTGAGTCCCACAACTCAATCTAAAGCTCCAAGAGAATAGTAGAGAAGATCTTGAGGTGGTTCACAAGAAGAATTGGAGAAGATTTGCAGCTGAATTCGTGATTCAAAGTGGTTCTACAAAAGTATTACTTGAAACCCTCTTATTATTGTATGAGCATGCTTCATTTACAGCCAAAATTAATGAATTAGAATACTTATTGATCATTGTAGCTTCCGCTGCATGCTAATATACTCCTACACAAATAGGAGTAGATTTTTGTTCATTTGTAACTCATTATTTCGGTATGATGCAGCCACATCACTTAAGGCATAACACCCAAAAGGTTGAAACATTGTTTGCCTCTGTTTGATCATCATGGTTTACTATTTTTAATTTTTTTCCTCACTACCACAATATAAATTATTCATTGGTTACTTTGGTTTCATTAGTCCATAGTCATAATTAACTTAAAAATCAATATAGTCCTGTGGGATTCGACACTTAGAATACTCCAAGTTTATTACTTCATCGATATTGTATGCTTACACTCAGACCTCGATTATCAATAACTTTTTGCCACTCATACATTCGATCAATCAAGTTTTTGGCGTCGTTCAAGGATTAATGGAACTTTTAGTTTATTATTGACTATGACCGATTAGTTTGACCACATTCACTCTATTTTATGAAAAATCTAACTCCTTTTTATGTCGTTTATTTTGCAAGGAGGGGTTAGTGCATGAGAAGAAGACCCTGCCTTTTTTTTTTTTTTTAAACTTGATCCTAAAATAAAAAGAACCTTTCGCCATTGGAGACAAGAGCGAAAGCGTCGGGAGGAGAATGAGTTGAGCGCACGAGAGAGTCTTGCTGAAACCACATTTGTGTGATAAATTCAAATGGTCCACCCTCTTGGAGACGATCCTCCAACCCCTCTCATGAACGGGGTACAACAGAATGGTGACCAACATCTACCACAACAACCTAACCCCCAAAATCCTATCTTTATATTAGAAGATAGAGATAGAGCCATTAGAGACTATGCAGCTCCTGCATTTCAAACCTTAGACATTATCATTCTGGATCCACCAATTGATGCGCCCACATTTGAAATGAAACCTATTATGTTTTGAATGTTAAACTCATTTGGTCAATTCGATGGGCTACCCAATGAAGACCACAATAAACATATCAAACTTTTTATGATAATTTTTTGTTCTTTCAAAGTTAATAGTGTTATTGAAGATGCACTAAGAATTTATTTCCCTACTCTTTGTAGGGAGATGCTAAAGCATGGCTTGACTCATTATCTCCCAACTCCATTACCACATGGGATGACCTTGTGGATAAATTTCTAGGAAAATATTTTCCACCTGACAAAAATGCCAAATTCAAAGACAACACCAAGCCTTCAGGCAATCTTTAGTCTGTCGATGGAGCTTGTATTAGATTCCAAAAGTTGGTGAGAAAATGCTCACATCACGAACTTCTAGCATGTATCATGATGGAGCAATTTTATAATGGGTTAAACCTTGCCTTGAAAACAATGGCGACATCAGCGGGAGCGTCTTTGCTAAAAATTTTGTGAACAAAGCCTATGAAATTATGGATACAATTGCGAACAATAACCAGAAATGGGGAGACATAGAATACACTTCAGCCACAAAAACAGTAGCTCAAATACAAGAAGTTGATATTTGTGCATCCATGAGCCAACAGTTGACAGCCATCAGAAATATAATTCAAAATTTTATGTTAGGACCACAAAAAGTGATAGTTGTTCAAGCCGAAACTCAAACTCAAACTTGTGAATTCTGTACTGCTAATCATTTATCTAGCAATTGTATGTATAACCCCCACTTAGTATGTTATGTAAGTGATCAAAAGGCACAAGAGTATTGGGATCCCTATTCCAATACTTATAACTCAGGATGGAGATCACACCCAAACTTCGCATTGGCGGTAGCAGTATAAGTAACAACTCAACAAAGAACAAGGACAGCTCTGCCAGGATTCCATCCAGCACCATGACAATAGCCTCCAGTACTTCCCCCTGAAAAGAGCCTTACCATGGTTGATCTATTGAAAGAAAAAGTGGCCAGAAATGACACGACTTTGGATAACTTAGAGGTACAAGTTGGGTAGCTGACCAAGGAGATCCAAAACAGGCCTCAAGGAACTTTGTTCAATACACAAAAGCTCCTAAACCACAGAGAAAAGAGCAGGTTGTCACACTCAGAAGAGTACTAAAATATGAAGGATCAAAGATTCCTGGTGAGCAAGAATAGAGCTAAGAGAAAGGATTAACAAGTGTCAAGTTCAAGGAAGAAGTGAACCTGACAGCTGCAAAAAAGAAGAAAGTCAATGAAAAAGACAAACAGAAAGACAAAGGCAAGACCTCAGTGATCACAAAGAAAAAGAATACGGTGACAACATACAAACCACCAATACTTTTCCCCCAGAGACTTTAGAAAGAAAACCAAGACACACAGTTTAAAAAGTTCTTAGATATCCTAAAGCAATTACTTATCAATATTTCGTTAATTGAAGCATTGGAGGAGATGCCCAACTACGTGGCATTTATAAGGATATTTTATCAATGAAATGGAAGTTGTCATAATTCGAAATAGTTGCACTAACCGAGTGTTACAGTGCCTTGGTTAGCAGCAAGATCCTGCCAAAGTTAAAAGATCCGGGAAGCTTTACTATTCTGTGTTCTATTGCAAGGAAAAGTTTGGGCAGAGCATTGTGTGACTTGGGAGCGAGTATCAACCTAATGTCGTTATTCAATTTTCACTCGACTAGGAACTAGGGAAGTAAAACCGCCCACTGTAACCCTTCAATTAGCAGACATATCAACTACCAAACCAATAGAGAATATTGAAGATGTGTTGGTGAAAGTAAATAAGTTTGTGTCCTGCAGATTTCATAATTTTTTATTGCAAAGCTGATAAAGAAATGCCAATAATTTAGGATGACCATTCTTAAAAATAGGGAGAACACTGACTGATACGTAGAAAGAAGAAATGACCATGCGTGTCAATGATCAGAAGATCACTTTTAATGTGTTGAATGTGTTAAAATTTCCTGGTGATATGGATGAGTGTTCATTTATTGAAGATATTGGTGATTTGCTTTCTAATGCACAGGATTTAGTGCTTATAGAAATTCAGGAAGAAGGTCTTGAAGAAATTGAAGGGATAGAATAGGTCGTTGCTATAGTAGTAATAACCAGCATAACAATAGAGCACGTAGTATCAAAGCCACTAAAGCCATCAATAATTGAACCATCCAAGCTCGAGTTGAAACAACTGCTGACACATTTAAAGTATGTGTATCTCATCAGAACAACACACTGTTAGGAATGTCCTAAAACTCGTAGTTCGTAATATATGAAACGTATTCTATTTTTTTAATAAAAGTATTATTGAAATTGCATTTTGTTATAAAATCTAATAAACGAACCCATGGCTATAGTATGAATACTTTAACTTTATATAGAGACATAAAAGAGGATCAAGTTATAGTATATAGCCTAAAAGGTTTATAAGTATACGGATGAGATTGGGTACCTCATCATGGGGACACTATGGATGCGGCCCACTTTGAATACTAATACAAACGATGTGATCCCAAAATTGTTCATGTGGAGACATGCGAGTGGGGGCATCCTATACAAAAGACGTTTGCATAAGACCAGACCATAAAATAGCCACTTTTATTTATGACGATTGTTTACTGTTAAAATTGACTATTTCAATTCGATGACCTAGGGTAGCTCGATCTTAATCCTGAGCTAACTATAAACTCTTGTTTATTTGGGATCATCCTTTGATCTACATAGGTGAGAGTAGTTCAATAATATTGCTCAATAAGCCTCCCATTTTGGGGATAAAATCGGATAAATAGCTGGGAACATAGTCTTACAAGAAGGAACTCACTCTTACCCAGTTAGGGTTAGCATATAGGTTGTTTTCTTAAAACTAATTCCTTATCTTGAAAAAATGGGCCCCGCCCTCTCATCATTGAGAAGGACATGGTTTATTAATTGGACTATAAATCAATTGTTCAATAGAGAATTAGTGGTGACTTAAGGAGCAAGATGTATTTATAGGGGGTAAAACGGTAGTTTTGACCTAGCTGTAAATACGAACGACCTGTGAATGATCGACTTACTGATTATGGTTAAATCAAGTGGACAGAAATATATCTACAGTGAGGAGAGTGCAACTATAGAGCTATAGTGGTATCTCTTGGTAGTTAACGAATATTGATTATTTCGGATTAAAGAGTTTAACCAATTAATCTCAAATCGTTGGAGCTCATAATCTGTAGGTTCATAAGGTCCCTCTACTAGCTCGTAAAAGATTAAACCTTGGATTAAAATATTGAGTAAATTTGAAATGTTCAAATTCATATTTTAGGGTTTGGATAATTATATTTGATATAATTAACGTTTAAATTTATTGAAATTGAACTTATTTGGAGAGTTCAAAATATTTGAATATTGATTACATGAAAAGAATTCATGTTTAAATTAGGTGGTATTATTTTAATATTTGATATTAAAATATTATTATTTAATTAATTAAATTTTTTAATTAAGTAATTAAATTAATTTCATTTTTAAAAAAGAAGAAATTCAATTTTAGAAATTGAATTTAAATTAGATTTAATTTAGTTTTAAATAAATTTTATTTTAAAATAAAAATGAGAATTTAAAAAGAGTTTTAAATTTTCAAAGTAGATTTATCCCAAAATTGAATTTTGAGTGGATTAATCCATAAGTTAACACCTATCCTATTTACTAAGTACTAATTGAAGTGTCAATCAGTTGAATTAGTTAGTGCTTGCATGTTTGAACTTAATAAAAGCTTTTGAGTTTTGAAGCTTCATGCAATCCAATTTGACAGAAATTATGCAAAAATTGTTTTTACTCTCAAATTCTCTCAAACTCGTGTCAATCCCTTTCAATTAAGAGTTCCACCACTACAATCCAAGGCTGAGAATAGTAGAAAAAATTCTCTTGGTGGTCTACTAAAGATTTGAAGGTCAAATTCGTGGAGATAAGCAAGAATTTGAAGGATTCTACAAAGGTATTCAAGCTGAAACCCTTTTCTTTTAAAACCTGTTTTTGTATCATGCTTGCTACTCAAATTAAGTGTAATTAGAATCCTTAATAATTCTGTTAGCTTCCGTTTTATGCATGTTTACTCCATCAATTGCTATCAGAACATGATTTAAGCACTCAATTAATGTTAATTTGAGTTTGGTGGTTGAATTTCTAGAGATGCATGTTTGGTTGACTGATATGTTGTTCTTCTAACTTTGGCATTGGATTTCTCTTTAGTTATGTTGTTATATTTGTAAGGGGCTCCTGATTGATGAGCCTTAATGTGTGATTAAGGGTATGTAATTTTATTGGTATATTTGTAATGGGCTCTTGATTGATGAGCCTTAATGTGTGAGTAAGGGTATGTAATTTTATTGGTATATTTGTAATTGGCTCTTGATTGATGAGCCTTAATGTGTGATTTAGGTTATGTAATTTTATTGGAGTCAATAGAGTTGAAACTAGGTTGTAATTGAAGTTTCAAGCAAGCAACGTCAGCTGGAAAATCTGGCGAAATAGCCATTGCCAAGCAGCGTCACGAAGCTGCCCATACAACGTCACAAAGCTACCCATATAGAGTCGCAACACTATTCTTCCTGAAGCCCAAGGCATTGTAACGCTGGGATGAAGCATTGCAACGCTGCTCATCCCAGCCCAGAAACGCGTGCAATTGTAGATAGATTTGCGGGAGTAGGTCGGTTTGACCGATTCAACTGCCTGGAGGTCCGGTTTAGCCTCTTTTGGAGCTTTGAAGGGTCGGTTCGGGTAAATCGGGATCGATTCGGGCGGTCTAGAGGCTCCTTGAAGCTATTTTTTTGTTTATTTTGTAATAAATTAGTTTATTGCTTGCTTAGGATGCCAAAGTTGGTCCATATCAGTGTTGTTTAAATATTTTATGCATGTGATGTATGTTATATTTAAATTAAACATGTACGTGCATATTGTATGTCATGTAGATTTAAAATCCCACCATAGAAAAACATGTTTCATGCATCAATATATGTTATAAATTGGTTATAATATATATAGTATGCATGATTAGGGTTTCATAAGTTTAATATAATTGTTATATTAATGTATAGAATGCTTAAGTATACATTATAGCATGTCTATTATTTTATAAGAGTTATAAAATGAATTAGACATTTAAAATCTATAACAAAGATAAGATGCATGCTCACTTAAGATTAATAACAACTTATTTTAATAGTTAAAATAGGTCATTATCTTATAAAACACGATTACAAACTCAATCAATCTATAATCCTGTCTAAGGCTGGAGGTACTTAAGTTGACGGTTTACGTAACACCTGCTACTTGAGGATTATAGCCAAAATGTTGAGCATTGTTAATCGGTTTTATGAGCATGTGTAAGTAGTGTGAGGTAGTAAAATGGTTTTATCACTTAGATATCGTAGGTTAAATCTGAATATAAAAGTTATACCTTGATAAACCACATAGACTTAGAGTGTTTATTAGCCGAAATATACCTAAGTACGAGAGATACCCAAACAATTAGAACACTTCAGTGGGAGATTAATTATATATATGATATATTATTTTTAGCCCTCACGTCCCTAAGAGTTCACACCATGAGATCCATGCTCGGTTTCATGTCACTTTTATTGCGACTACTCCATTTGGAATGTGTTTGTATGGGTCAATAACAAGGTGAATAGGGGAAGTAGTCCATAGTAAGTGGGTGCAAGAAATGTGTCAACATATCCTACGGTCTCTTCCATTAGTTTGAACCGTGAGATTCGTATGTCGCGCCTACAGTCGTTTTTAGTCGGCACTAGCTAGTCGTTTTTATGGCGATCCCCTTGAGGGTTGTAACATAAGATTCAAAACAACCCAAACTTCATAAATGAATAAGGTTTCTTAGTTCTGGCTTGAACATTGTCTTTCAGTTCCGGCTTGAACATTGTCTTCCAATTTGGGAGAATATTCATACCGTTCTATGAAATCTAAAAATGGAGGGTCACACTTATAAGAGTTACTAAGTGTTAGTAAGTTCTTGATCGAAAATGGTAACTAAATAACTATAGGAATAAGAGTTATTTTGGATATAGTATTTAGTCAAGAATGTCTTGCTTTACTGAAAGAGTATTTGAGTGCCCCTTGGTACCATCTATTCTGACTCACTAAAGTATTATTGCAAATAAATAAATAAATATGGGTACTTTATTACTTTTGCTAAAATTGGATTTAGATGCAATTTTCTCATAGAATTCGTTTATGTTTCAGCATGTCAAATATGATTATACAACTCTTAGCCTCCGATAAGTTTAATGGAGAGGATTATTCAAATTTAAAGTCAAACATAAACACGATACTAGTAGTTGATGGTCTGAGATTTATTTTAATGGATGAACATCCTCTTCCTAATCCTAATGCAACCTAAAATGTTTGGAAAGCCTATGACAGATGGGTTCGATCAAATGAAAAACCCATAGCCTATATTTTAGCAAGCATATCTGATGTGCTTACTAAAAAGCATGAAACCATGGTCATTACTAGAGAGATCATGGAGTTGTTGCAAGGGATGTTTGGACAGTCGTCCTCATCGACATGACATGATGCTATAAAACACATTTACACTTCACGTATGAAGGAGGGGACCTCTATTAGAGAACATGTCCTAGACATGATGGTCCACTTTAACATAGCGGAAGCAAACGGTGCTATCATAGACGAGAGGAGTCAAGTTAGTATGATAAAGCAATATCTTCCAAAGAGTTTTATAACCTTTCTTACAAACACTGTAATGAATAAGATTGATTACAACTTGACAAACTCTTCTAAATGAACTCAAGACTTATCAATCCTTAATAAAAAAATAAAGAAAGGGCAACAAATATTGTTTCGTAAAGGACATTTCATAAAGGTTCCTCATCTAGTTCAAAACCCTCTGAAAAGAAGTCTGGATTTTCAAAGGATAAGAGTATCCAAATGAAGAAAAATGGAAAAGGGAAGAAACAGACTCCTGCTACTAAGAGTAAGATGAAAGTTGCAAAAGGAAAATGTTTCCATTATAATGTCTGTTGGGGTTGATGCCCTAAATCTCGTAGACTCCTGTAGTTTATAAACACATGTATGAACAAACACTTTGTGATTTATAATATGAGATATTTTATTCACTTCAGTCAATGAAATATGAGATATTTTAGTTGCATTAACCACAAACTAAAAACTAAGATTCCTGGTTATCGTTGTAACTTAAGCATGTATGTGGAGACATACAAGTGAATCGTGCTTTAAGTGATAACTTAAATGATCTGTAGTATATGAATAAAGGAGGGAAACCTTATCCTGGTGACACTACGAGTGTGGCCTGCTTTGTAAGTGTTACAAATGTTGTAAACTGCTACAAATGGTTTGATCCTGATCATTCGTGTATTAGACATGCGAGCGGGGATGCTCTATACAAAGGAGTTTGTATAAGACCGGACCACGAAATGTTTAGTCTCATTATATAACGTTGTTCATAACAGAGACTTTCATTTCACTAGGATGACCATAAGTATATGACCTTAATCCTTAGTGAGTTGTGAACTCCTGCCTATGAGAGCGGTCATTTGATTTGCTTAGGTGCGAGTGGCCAGATCGCCGACTCAAACCTACCACTTTGGGGATTCCTCTGATTGGAGAGTTGGGAACTCAGCTACACAAGATAGAATTCACTCCTTCCCCAAAGTAGGGGTAAGTAGATAAATTGCTCCTTTAAGGGTTGATTTTAGGGCTTGAACAATGTGGCGCCACACCTTCTCTTGGCCCGAGAAGGGTTTAGTCATGGTAGGACTATGATATATTGTTCATTACAGGAATTAATGGTACTTAAGGAGTTAGATGTAACTATAGGGGCAAAACGAAAAATTGGCCCAGTTGTACTTACGAGCGATTTGTGAAAGGTCATCGTACAGTTGATTGGTTATATCCGATGGACACAGAAATATATCTGTAATGCAAAGAGTGTAGTTGTCGGTCTTTAGTGGAGTACCTGACAGTTAACGGATGGTGGATATTGTGATTAAACATTTTTGTCAGTTATTCACGTACCGTTGGAGCTTCAAGCTATAGGTCCATAAGGTCCCCTTGGTAGCTCAATGGATTCATGTTGAGAATCAATTTTTTGGTTAGTTTGAAATGTTCAAATTAACAAAAGGGAATTTGATTATATATGGTATAATTAAATTAATTCAATTATATATGATATAATTTATTTGATGTATTTGATACATTTTTTGAATGGAGGAATTAATATAAATATGATTTATATTAAATTCCATAAAAGAAAAAGAACTATGGTTTATATGTTGCATATGATGCAATATTAAAACTATAGGTTATAAATATAATATGATAAGTTAGGTATTATATTTATTTATAATATATTAATTATGAGATAATTAATAATTCGTTTTCTCCAATAACCACCTTAGTGGGTGGTTTTAGATGGTTTATGGCAACCGGTGGGATAAAGTTGAAAAATAGTTTTTCATTTTTCATTCAACACGCTACACGAAAGAAGTAATCAGATTACTTGTCGAGAGAGTAAACGATAGGCATCAAGTTTTCTATACAATAGTTACTCGCTTACTACATGATCGAGTATCAAGTCTATACAATAGACTTCTTCCTTCTGTCACATACTCGATTGTCTAGTTTCTCCATCCCTCTGCTCAAATTCATATAGAGCCCACAACTTCTAGATTCTCATGCCGAGAATACCAAGGTAATCGAGTGGTGGTGTCCAATTTTGTTCGAGGATCGAGGATCGAGTTGTACTTGCTAGTGATCAAGGATCTTTCAGTTTGCTCGTTGCGTTCATGCTGTTGGACGTGTTGCTGATCGATCGAGGGAAATACGTGAAGAAAGGCTTCTTCAAAGATATTCTACTCCATCCCTTGTATTTTATCTTTGAAAAATGCTGTAATTTATCTTTATGCATAACTGTTTCTGTAAGATTGTAAATGTTTATGTTCTTTCACAATGGTTTTTAGAACGATCTGATTTCGCTCACTGGTTCTCTAGATTTAGAGTTCCTTTAATTGGTATCAAAGTCAGGTTGTTCTGATATTCCAAATTTCATTGATGTATTGAATTTCATTTACAATCTTGGTGGGTTTTATGAATTCTACTATGCGTTTAAGTGTTAAATGTATTTGTGGATGTCGATTGATGGATGTTTACGAGATAATTGCTTCTGTTTAAAGCTTTCTTTAAGTTTACAAGAGTTAATTTGTAAGGGCCTCTACGTTTTTGGGCATAATTAACTTGTTATCGAGCCTGTATTTAAGTTGTTGTTTTGTTTGAGTCGTTCGTGATGAAGCTTCAGACACATGGAGATGTTGTTCGCTTTGAGGAAGAAGACCAAATGTTGGTCGCATCGTGTAGCCCAGGCTAAACGATCGTTTAGATTTGGCTATGCGATCGTGTAGAAAAGTTCTACTCGATCATGTAGTATTTACTAAACAATCGCATAGCTAATGCTACATGATCGAATAAAGAGTTTACTCGATCATGTTGCATTGGCTACTCGAGCGCGTAGACGCTAGATGTAAACGATCGCTGAGTATATGATACTCGACACATGGCGTGCACACTAAACGATCGATTAGGCCAGCATGCTCATCGCATAGTCATTGGTTACTCGATCACTCATTATATAAACACTCGACGCTTGCTCCTCGATCGTTTAGACAATCATGCTTTATCGTATAGTTGTTGTCTACTCGATCGCATGGCATGCGTTGCTCGATGTTCAATGTACGATCGTGTGGCCTTCATGCTTCATCGCATAGTCCAAAGGCACTTGATCCATGCTTCACGATCGTTTATACTCGATAGGCGTTACTCGACGATCACAAGGAGCTACACGATCAAGTGACAAGGCTTCACTCGGGCGGTTCAAGACCCAGTTCGCCTATTTGAACCAGTTGACTCGGTGGCTTATGTAATAGTTAGCTTTAGTTTTTCGATTTTGAGGCTAATTATCCCGGTCCATAAATTTTTAATGAATATACATGTGATGTATGTTTAATTATATGTCAGAATGTATGTCATATAGTTTTAAAACCCACCATAGGTTATGCATTTTATTCATGCATCATCTTTATATTATAAGTATTATAATATAATAGTTTGCATGATTAAATTACATTAAAGTATGCTCATGCATCATATAATATAAGAGTGATAATATATGCATGCATTAAGCATATTCATGCATCATCTTTATATTATAAGTGTTATAATATAAGAGTGAATGTTGGCATGTATGCTCAATTCATTACAAGTTATATAAAAGTTATATATAGTAATGAATGAATATTGCATGAAGCATGACACTTGGTTTATTTATAAAGGTTATGAATGCCTTGTGGATGACTAGCTTAGAAATGTGGTTTATTTTAGTTGTTTCATTTTTTTTTTATAAGAGTTATAATCAATGAAATTAGAATTAAAATCAATAAGAAAGACATGCATGCAAACTTAGGCTTTAATCATGTTTTAAAAGAGTTTTAAAATTTGATTGAGATAGACCTAAGATCACGGTTCTAATGAGATTAGAAACCTAAGTTTAATCTTTTAATCCGGTTTAATAGGATTAAATTGATTTATAAAAGATTAAATATGTACCAAATTTATCTATAAGGGACCTTTTATCTAAGGCGGGTTCTGGCTAGGCTGGGGTATTTAAGCTGACAGAAATGGAACACCCCTACCTGGAAACCTACCTGAAAAGATGAATTAGATAGATTTGTCGCATGCATACAAATTTGATGATAGTCTGTTAAAGTGTTTAATAAGACTTGAATCAAACTTGTTTAATTATCAAAAGCAAGTGTTTTTTTAGCAAATTAAACACCCACTTAGTTAAAATCAGTAGCCAAATTTACTAAGTTAATAAAACCCAAGGTAGAACATTTAGTGGGAGGTACTTGGGGTATATGATACTTCACTTAAACCTCTACACGTTTCTCCCTAAAAGTTCACACCATGAGATCAATCCTCGGCCTTGAGGCACCTGGAAGTGTCCCCCTATAGGATGGTGTTTGGATAGGTAAATACCAAGGTGAATGGAGAGAATGTTCATAGTAAGTGGGATCATAATGTGTGACAATTTATCCTACGGTCTCTCTCGTTAGGTTGGATGACGTTTTCATGCATCGCCTCAAGGCACCCTGGAAGTGTCCCCCTAAAGGATGGTTGTATTTGCACAACTCTTTATCTGATCTCCAGAAATGGATAGGGTTGCTTTAGTCTTTTGTCCTAATATGCTTTTTCCCTACAGTGGATGCATTAGGGCAGGACTCTGTTGGAAAAATAGGCATGCGCAGCGAAAATGAGGATCAATTTTACTCTAATTACACAAAATTAACATACAACCCTAAATCAATTACCTTTTTTTGAAATATTACCTTTGAAGCTCCCAAAACTCTTCTATCTCTACTCGAACACGAACCGCACAACCACTAGAGTTGACCTACTATCCTTTGGACTGAGAACCGGGTTGTGGGACTCGATGGATGAAGAACCCGAGAGAGAGAAAGAGATGGAAATAGAAGATAAATTTTTGGATTGGGTTTGGGTTTTGAATTTTCCTTAAAAAAAAAGTGGTGATTTTTTCCAGCCCAAATTTAGAAACCAATTTTGGCAAAATGTCTAAAAGTCTTTTATCCAAATTGAAAGCTCAAATTTATAGACAAAAGTCATGCAAAATTGCATGAAACAAATTCATAAAAACCCAACACCTCAAAATCCACTATCTAAGTGAGCTTGATGTCTCCACTATAATCCAACACCTAGCCCACTATCTTGTTAGTGGAATTATCCAACAAAAGTTTGGATTTTCCCACTAACTTTAGTCAAAGGGCAAAATAATCATTTTGTTAAAATCAAACGTTGACCGAAAAGTCAACATTTTGACTTTTTATGATTTTTTCCATAATGACTAATTTTTACCTCCCGAGCATGAATTCCACATTCATTTTTCTCGAAATTTAAATTACATTTGAATATAAGATCGGTCAAAGTTTGATTTTCAAAGTCAAAAGTCAACTCTTTGACTTTTTACATCTTGACCATTTCCATTATTTCCCAGCTTCCGAATATGAACTTATTCATATCTTGATATTTAAATCACATTTAAACATTAAAGTTGTATCTTTAAACTGAAAAACCGACCACTTATATCACATTATACTTGTCGTTTCTCTCTCTTCACCTAATTTGAACAATTCGAATTTATTCTATCATACTGTTCTAAGTTTATTCCATATGAGCTAGTGGGGAACCTAATGAACCTATAGATCATGAGCTCCAACGATTCGATATTAGCTGGCTAAACTCTTAGATGGAGCTAATCAACATTCGTTAACTCACGGTCATTCCTATTATAGTCCCGTAATTGCATTCCCCTCACTATAGATATATTTGTGTCCGTATGATATAACCATGATTAGCAAGCTAATCCTTCACGGTTGTTCGTAATCTCGGCTGGGTCATAAAAACCATTTTACCCCAGAGACTACATCTTATTCCTTAAGTTCCACCAATCCTCTACTGAACAATGGTTTAAGGTCCAATCTATAAATTGAACCCTAATCGGGGGCCAAGGAGAGGGTGGGGCCCCTTGTTCAAGACCTGGATTCAGTACTAAAGGGAACAACCTATCTACTATCCCTATAACAAGTAGGAGTGAATTCCGTCTTGCACCCTATGTTCCCAGCTATCCACCTAATCTTACCCCTGAAATGGGAGGCTTATTGGGCCAACGATAATGAGTTGTCCTCACCTATGCAGATCTAAGGATAATTCCGAGTGAATAGGAGTTCATAGTGAGCTCAGGATTAAGATTAAGTTACCTAGGTCATCAATTAACGAAATAGTAGTTTTATACATTAAACGACATTTAGAACGTAAAAAGTGACTATTTCATGGCTCAGTCTTATGCAAACTCTTTACATAGGATGCCCCCATTTTCATGTCTTTACATGAACGGTTTAGAATCACATCGTTTGTACTAACTACAAAATGGGTCATATCCATAGTGTCCCCAGAATAAGCCGCCCAACCTTATTCATATACTATAGACCATTTTGGCTATATATTTGAACTTGATTCACATTTATGTCACTACATAAAGTTCAAACTTAAACTTAATAGCCTCGGATCCTTAGTTTATTGGATTCATGAATATAGAATTTAAATTTACTAAAGATTTTAAATAACAGCTTTATTGAACAAGAATATGATATTACAAACTACGAGTTTTAGGACATAAAATCCAACAGACTCTAGGGCCTAAAATGAGGGGTTACACTTAGCGGAATTGTTAAGGATATTAACAAATTCTTGACCGAACAATGGTGACTGTTAGATTCAGTTACAAGGAGTTGTTTCTGTCTAATGGTTGAGAATGTCTCATCCCAGTGAAGAGGCACTTGATCACCCTAACGATGACTTTTGTCCTGCCTCGCTGGGGCATCATTACAAAATAGATTGCACTTAGGGTACAATAGAACTATTTTTATAAAACCTAATTGGTGTTAAAAGTGGTAATGCAAGTAGACTCATTAAGTTTGTTCTTTTTTCAACAATACTTTATGGCAACCGCCACTTTACCTTTATTAGTCAGCGACAAACTGATTGGCGAGAATTACGCTAGTTGGAAAAACACAATAAACATGATACTTATCATCGATGACCTGAGGTTCTAAAGGAAATTAGACATGAGGATTTCCATGAGCAGCGGAATGATCGTTCCAAATTCCATTCGAAATTGAATACTAACAATTACAGTCCAAAAATGGAAATATACAGGTCATGCACAAAACGAAATTACAACATGCTTTAGATAAGATCAAGGGAAAGATTATACATACCTTTGAAGACTCATCTTCAAACTCCCTCGATCACAAACGCTCGTTCAGTCTCCAAGACAGCAACATACGAATAGTCAAACACTACGACCACAACACAACACGATCAACAGCAAAATCGAACTCAACGATCTCCAAGACCACGAACCCAATGAATGGCCTCCAAAAAACCACGACCTCAGTTTAGTTATGTAAGACACCACCACAATGGCTATCTTGGTGCTCTCGGTGTGAGAATCCAAAAGTGTGGGCTTTGTGTGGAGTTGGTTAGAAAAAGAGATCGAACGAATAACAATCGTGTAGATGATTGAGCAAGTGGGAGATGACAGGAGTCTATCATTAGACTAATGTTTAATCGTTTAGAAAAAAGGCAAGCTATTGTATAGCAAAAGCCCCGCGATCGTTTAGCTACAATCAGCTAAGTGAACTATCATGTAGTGTCACTCCACGATCGTTTAGTCTCACTTTCAGCTATCGTTTAGTGAATCCAATTCACTTAACAGCAAACCGTGATTACTTGCCAAGAACAGCATCTCTAGCAAAATCTTACCAAAATTAGGAAAACATTTTTCCTTTTATCTCATGGTTACCATGAAACCACTAATAACCCCTCATTCAATTGACTATTATAGAAAAACATATAATTATCCAGTAATTAATATTATTATAAATATATATGATAACCAACTTACCATATTATATTTATAACCTATAATTTTAATATTTCATCTCATGAAATATATAAACCATAGTTCTTTGTCTATTTCATGGTACTAAATGTAAATCATATTTACATTAATCCTCTACTTGATGTATCTCATACATCACACCGATCATATCATGAATAATCGAATTTCCTCTTGTTAATTTGAACATTTCAAATTAACACCAATAACTTATTCTCAACTTGAATCTATTGAGCTACCAAGAGGATCTTATGGACCTGTAGCTTGAAGCTTCAAAGGTACGTGGAAAACTGACTAAACTCTTTAGTCATGGGATCCACCATCCGTTAACTGGCAGACACTCCACTAAAGACTGACAACTACACTCTCCTTACTATAGATATATTTTGTGTCCATATCAACCAATCAACAGTGCGATAACCTTTCATAGATCGCTTGTAAGTACAACTAGGCTAATAACCGTTATGCCCTTATAGTTACATCTAACTTCTTAAGTACCACTGATCCCTCTAATGAACATAAGTTATAGGCCTACTATGACTGAGGCCTCTCTTCCAAAGAGAAGCTATGGCCACTATGTTCAAGACTCGGAATCAGCTCTTAAGGGAGCAATCTATCTACTTACCCTTGGGGAAGGAGTGAATTCTATCTTGTGTAACTGAGTTCTCAGCTCCCAAATCAGAAAAATCCCCAAAAAGGTAGGCATGTTGAGTTGGCAATCTTGCCACTCTCACCCTTACTAATCAAAGGACCACCATCAAAGGTAAGAGTTCCTAAAACACTCAGGATTGAGGTCATGTCACCTATGGTTGTTTAAATGAGATATAAGTCTCAATATCAACGACGTTATATAAAGAGACTAGTTATCTCGTGATTCGATCTTATACAAACTCTTTGTATAGGA
The DNA here is from genome assembly GCF_009727055.1 of Benincasa hispida. NCBI lineage: Eukaryota > Viridiplantae > Streptophyta > Magnoliopsida > Cucurbitales > Cucurbitaceae > Benincasa > Benincasa hispida. The sequence goes on from NC_052354.1 coordinate 31,106,887, forward strand.
CACCCCCGCTCGCATGTCTCCATATGAATGGTTAGGATCTACCATCTGTAATATTTCACAACACTTGTAAACCACTATAAAGAGGGTCATATCCGTAGTGTCACCAGGATCAGGTATCCCTCCTTAATCCTTATACTACAGACCTTTTTAGGTTATCACTTAAGGTATGATCCACTTGTATATCTCATATACATGCTTAAGTTTTCATACAATAACCATGGAGCTTTGTTTATTGGATATGAGTAAATGCTAAATAAAATAACTTTTATTTTATTCATAACAATGTGTACAGTTTACAAACTACGAGAGCCTGGGAGAAATAGGACACCAATCCCAACAGGTTCGTTCTTATAGAGGAGTGTCCTCCTATTCCACCTCCCAACGTTGCTTGAAATGTTTGAAAGGCGCGAGAAATGGACATGGGCGAACGAGAAGGCCCGAGCGTACATCTTAGCCAACCTTAACGATGTTTTGGACAAGAAGCATGAGCTCATGGTCACTACACGTGAAATCATGGAATCCCTTAGGGGAATGTTCGGACAAACGTCCGTGCAGCTCAGGCACGACGCTCTTAAGTTCATCTTCAACTCCAAAATGAATGAGGGTACATCTGTTCGAGAACATGTTTTGAACATGATGATCCACTGTAACGTGGTGGAGATGAACAGGTCTAAAATCAATAAGGCCAGCCAAGTTAGCATAATTCTGGAGTCGTTACCAAAAAGCTTCCTTCACTTTGTAAGCAACACTGTTATAAACATGGTTGATTACAACCCTACAACTCTACTGAAGGAGTTGCAGACATTCCAATCCTTGCTAAAAGTAAGGAGAAGAAGGTTGGTGAGGCAAATATTGTTTCATCATCTAAAAAGTTCCACTGAGGTTTGACCTCAGGAACTAAGTCTGCACCTTCTTCTTCTGGCACCAGCAAGTGGAAGAAGAAGAAGGGTAGTAAGGGGAAGAGGAAAGAGCCTGCTAACCTATAACCTACCACTCCAAAGGGTAGGCGACCAGCGTCGGTTGACAAGGGAAAGTGTTTCCGCTACAACTAGGATGGGCACTGGAAGTGGAACTGCCCTTGTTATTTGAAGGAGAAGAAGAAGGTCAAACAAGGTAAATATGATTTACTGGTTTTGAAGACCTATTTAGTGGAGAATGATGATTTTTCCTGGATTACAGACTCTGAGGCCACTAACCATGTGTGTTCTTCTTTTCAGGGAATTAGTTCCTGGTGGCATCTTGAGGTTGGTGAGATGACGATGCGAGTTGGAATTAGGCACGTCTTCTCAACTGTGGCAGTCGGAGGCCTCCAGTTGACTTTACATAATAGTTTTATCATTTTGAATGATGTATACATAGTTCTCGAGTTAAAAAGGAACTTAATTTCTATAAAGTCGTTGCTTGAATGTAAATACACCTTAAAATTTTCTATAAATAAAGTGTTTATTTCGAAAGATGGTGTTGATATATATTCAGTTAAACTAGAAAACAATTTGTATTTGCTGAGACCGTTAGCCACAGATTCCCTCCATAACATAGAGATGTTTAAAACCGTCGTAACTCAAAACAAACGACTTAAAGTTTCTTCTAAAGAAAATGCCCAACTTTGGCACCTACGTTTAGGGCACACTAATCTCAATAGGATTGAGAGATTGGTGAAGAATGAACTTCTAAATGAGTTAGAAGAAAATTCTTTACCTATGTACGAGTCATGCCTTAAAGGCATGACTAAAAGACCTTTTAATAGAAAAGGTTATAGGGCCAAAGTGCCTTTAGAGTTAGTGCATTCAGACCTTTGTGGTTCGATGAATGTACAAGCTAGGGAAGGCTACGAGTACTTCATCATTTTTACTAATGATTATTCGAGGTATGGGTACATTTATTTGATGCAACATAAGTCTGAATCTTTTGAAAAGTTCAAAGAGTTCAAGGCTGAAGTTGAAAATGCATTAAGTAAAACGATTAAAACACTTTGATCTAATTGAGGTGGAGAGTTTTTGGATTCTGAGTTCCAGAACTATATGATAGAACATGGAATCGTTTTCCAACTTTTAGCACCTGGTATACCTCAATAGAATGGTGTATCAGAGAGGAGAAATCGAACTCTGTTGGACATGGTTCGATCGATGATGAGTTATGCTTCCTTACTGGACTCATTTTGGGGTTTTGCAGTAGAGACTGCAACATACATCTTGAATTGTATTCCCTCCAAGAGTGTTTCCAGAACACCTTTGAGTTGTGGAATGGGCGTAAAGCTAGTTTACGTCACTTCCGTATCTAGGGTTGCCCAGCACATGTGCTTGAGGCTAATCCATAGAAACTGGAACCACGTTCGAGGTTGTGCCTATTTATAGGCTACCCTAAAGGGACACGAGGGGGTTACTTTTATGATCCTAAGGAAAACAAAATGTTTGTATCGAGAAATGCTACCTTTCTTGAGGAGGATCATATAAGGGAGAACAGTCCAATAAGTAAAATTGTGTTGAGTGAACTTTCCAATAAACTACTAAAACTTCAACAAGACTTGTTGAAGAGCATGCTACCTCAACAATAGTTGTTGATAGAAGTTCATATGGTAGGTCAAATCCACCTCAAGAGTTAAGGGAACCTTGATGTAGTGGGAGGGTTGCGAACCCACCTATTCACTCTATGGGTTTAACTGAAATACTAGCTAGCTGATGATGAGGTTGAGGATCTGTTGTCTTACAAGAAGGCAATGGAGGATGTTGACAGAGATGAATGGGTCAAAGCTATGGATCTCGAGATTAAGTCTACATACTTCAACTCAGTTCGAGATCTTGTAGATAAACCTGATGGGGTTAAACCTATAGGTTGTAAATGTATCTACAAGAGGAAACGGGGTGCTGATGGGAAGGTGCAAACCTTCAAGGCTAGACTGGTGGCAAAGGGTTATACCCAGGTGAAAGGAGTTGACTATAAGGAGACTTTCTCGCTTGTTGCCATGATGAAGTCTATCCGCATCGTCCTATCCATTGCCTCATATTATGACTATGAGATATGGCAAATGGATGTCAAGATTACTTTTTTGAATGGCAATCTTGAGAAGACCATTTATATGGTGCAGCCCGAGGGATTCATAGCCCAAGGTCAAAAGCAAGGTTTGCAAGCTGAATCGGTCCATTTATGGACTGAAATAGGCATCTCAATCTTTGAACATAAGGCTTGACACTGTGATCAAATCTTATGGCTTTGACCAAAACGTTGATAAGTCTTGTGTCTACAAGAAAATCATCAACAGTTCAGTAGTTTTCCCAGTGTTATATGTAGACGATATCCTACTCATTGAGAATGATGTAGGCTTACTGACTTCAGTTAAGAATTGGCTAGCGACCCAATTCCAAATGAAATATTCGGGAGAGACTCAGTTTGTTCTTGGGATTCAGATCTTCGGGATCGAAAGAACAAAATGCTAGCACTGTCTTAGACATCGTACATTAACAAGATGTTGATCAAGTACTCGATGTAGAACTCCAAGAAGGGTCTATTGCCTTTTTGGCACGGAGTTACATTGTCTAAGGAACAGTGTCCTAAGACACTTCAAGAGGTTGAGGAAATGAGGCAGGTCCCCTATGCATCTGTCGTTGGTAATTTGATGTATACGATATCATGTACTAGACCTGACATCTGCTACGCTGTGGGGATAGTTAGTAGATATCAGTCTAATCCAGGACAGGTTCACTGGACAGTCGTCAAGAACATTCTCAAGTATCGTCGGAGAACAAGGAACTACATGCGTGTGTATGGTTCTAAGGATTTGATCCTTACAGGATACACGGACTCTGATTTTCAGACTGATAAGGATTCTAGGAAATCTACTTCAGGATCAGCGTTTACTCTTAACAGTGGGGCTGTATTATGGCGAAACACCAAGTAGGGGTGCATTGCGGACTCCACCATGGAGGTCGAGTATGTAGCAGCTTGTGAAGCTGCTAAAGAGGTCGTTTGGCTCAGGAAGTTATTCCAGACATGTCTAGGCCCATCACCCTTTATTGTGATAATAGTGGTGTTGTGGTGAATTCCTGTGAGCCTTGGACTCATAAGCGTGACAAGCATATTGAGCAGAAATACCATCTCATCCGAGAGATTATGCATCGAGGGAAACGTGATTGTCACGAAGATAGCTTCGGAGCATAATGTTGCTGATCCATTTACGAAGGCCCTCACGGCTACAGTGTTTGAGGGTCACCTGCAGAGTATGGGTCTATGAGACAGACCATAGCTGGACTAGGGCAAGTGGGAGATGTTGTACTGGATGTTTATGCCCTAGTTTATTATTTTGTGTACTTGTAATTAAATTATCTTGTACACCCTACTAGTTGTAGGACAAGTGAGAGATTATTGGGTTGATGCCCTAAATCTCGTAGGGTCCTGTAGTTTGTAAACACTTGTATGAACAAACACTTTGTATTTTATAATATATGATATTTTATTCACTTTAATCTATGAAATATGAGATATTTTAGTTGCATTAACCACAAAGTAATAAACTAAGATCCATGGTTATCGTTGTAACTTAAACATGTATGTGGAGACATACAAGTGGATCGTGTTTTAAGTGATAACCAAAATGGTCTGTAGTATATGGATAAGGAGAGATACCTTATCCTGGTGACACTACTAGTATGACCCACTTTGTAGGTGTTACAAATGTTGTAAAGTGCTACAAATGATTTGATCCTGATTATTTGTGTATTAGACATACGAGCGGGGATATTTTATACAAAGAAGTTTGTATAAGACTGGACCACGAAATATTTAGTTTCGTTATATAACGTCGTTCATAATTGAGACTTTCATTTCACTAGGATGACCATAGATAACATGACCTTAATCCTGAGTGAGTTATGAACTCCTGCCTATGAGGGCGGTTCTTTGATTTGCATGGGTGAGAGTGGCCAGATCGTCAACTCAACAAGCCTACCCTTTTGGGGATTCATCTAATTAGGGAGCTGGGAACTCATCTACGCAAGATGGAATTCAGTCCTTCCCTGAAGCAGGGGTAAGTAGATAAATTGCTCTCTTAAGGGCTGATTCTGGGGCTTGAACAATGTGGCGCCACACCTTCTCTTGGCCCGAGAAGGGTTTAGTCATAGTAGGTCTATGATCTATTGTTTATTAGAGGGATAAATGATACTTAAGGAGTTAGATGTAACTATAAGGGCAAAACGAAAATTTGGCCCAGCTGTACTTACGAGCGATTTGTGAAGGGTCATCGTACTATTGATTGGTTATATCTAATGGACACATAAATATATCTGTAGTGCGAAGAGTGCAGCTGTCGGTCTTTAATGGAGTGTCCAGCAATCAATGGATGGTGGATATCACGATTAAAGAGTTTAATCAGTTATTCACGTATCGTTGGAGCTTCAAGCTATAGGTTCATAAGGTCCCCTTGGTAGCTCAATGGATTCATGTTGAGAATCAGTTTTTGGGTTAGTTTGAAATGTTCAAATTAACAAGAGAGAATTTGATTATATATGATATAATTAAATTAATATTCAATTATATATGATATAGTTGATATGTTTGATACATTATTATTTGATTGGAGGAATTAATATAAATATGATTTATATTAAATGCCATAAAATAGAAAAAGAACTATGGTTTATATGTTGCATATGATGCAATATTAAAACTATAGGTTATAAATATAATATGATAAGTTAGTTATTGTATTTATTTATAATTTATTAATTATATGATAATTGATATTTCTTTTTCTCAATAACCGACCTTAATGGGTGGTTACACCATTTTGGCAATTGTAAGATAAAAGGAATTTGGATTTCAAAATCTTATACGACAACAAGTTATCAAATTTCACTATCGAGTGACTACACGATAGGATCAAGTTTACTATACGATAGTACTATTTTCTAAATGACCGAGTATCGAGTCTATGCGATAGGCTTCCTTCTTCTACACGATACTTCTGTCGCTTACTAGATCGTCTACTTCAATCATTTCCTCTATCCAAAATAAGCCAGAGCCCACCACTCCTAGATTCTCACACCGAGAATACCAAGGTAATCTTGTGGTTGAGTCCAGTTGTTCGAGGATCGAGTTGATACTCGTTGCTGGTGTTCAAGAGAGATCGAGTTCGAGTTGATCACTACATTTGAGTTTGATCGAGGGACACACTTGAAGAAACATTATTCAAAGGTATTGTTTCTCTCATCCTTTGTTTTAATTCAAAATATGCTGTAATTTATTGATTAATGCATAATTTGTTTAGTATGATTGTAAATGTTTGAGTTATTCAAAATAGAGTTTGGAATGATCTACTTCCACTTAAGGGTCCTCTATATTTAGAGTTCCTTCACTCAAACCTTAGACAGAATTTTAGCCTGTGTGAGTTTGTAACCAAGTTTTACAACATAACGACCTATTTAAACTATTTAAAATAAGTTATTATTTGTTAACCCTAGATGAGCATGCATCTTATATGTGTTATGGATTTTAAATGTCTAAACCATTTTTATAACAATTTATAAAAATGTAGACATGCTTTTCATTCATAACAAACACCAAACATTTCAACATTTAATATAACTATTTATATTAAAAGTATGAAACCCTAAATTATGCATATTATATATTATAATAAATTACAACATACTATCAATGCATAATACATGCTTCCTATGGTGGGATTTTAAATATATATGGCATACTATATGCTCATACAATATTAACATACATTCATAATGCATAAATAATTAAATACACACTGATATAGACCAGTTTTGGCATCCTAAGCAAGCAGACAACCTAAATTATTACAATAATAAATGGCAAAAGCCTTGAATCGCCACTAGACTGCACGAACTGACCTGAAAACCCAAACTAGACCTCAGAGCTCCAAAATGGGTTGAACTAGTCAAATCCTTGCTGAACCGGACAAAAAGAAGTCAAACCGATCCAATCGAACCGCCTGGACCATCGGTTAGCACGCAAGTGCGTTCTAGGTAGGCTGAAGCATAGCGTTGCAAAGCTTTGAGGTGTTTCTTCTTTTTGCTGGGTTGTCTGAAGAACAACGTTGCAACACCCCAAGGGTAGTATTGCAACGCTGCGAGGCAGTAGCTCCAAAAACCTTTTTCTGCTGCTGAGTTTTCTTTCTTCTTTCTTCAATTACAACCTAATTGCAACTCTATTGACTCTAACAAATTTACAAATACTTAATCACACATTAAGGCCCATAAACAAAGAGCCAATTACAACAATTAACACTGAATTGAAAAGAAATCTAATGCCAAGACTGAAATTATCCATATCAGCACCCATTTTCATATAACCTATGAAAATCACCCACCAAGATAAAATAACGCGAATGAGTCCTTAAATCATGCTCTGATATCAATTGATGGTGTTGACATTCAACATGCGGAAGCAATTTGGATCTTAAGCACTCTAATTCCATCAATTTAAGCAAACAAGCAAGCATGTTCATTAAGAAAAATTGGGTTTCAGAAGTATATCTTTGTTGAACTCTTCAATCCTTCAAATTCTAGCTTGAATCTCCTCTCCATCAAGTTGTAGACCACTACTTGATCTCTTACTATTCTCTAGGACCTTAGATTAGATTGTGGAATGCAAAATGAGAATGAGGGAATTTTGAAGAGAACTTCTTTGGGTTTTTTTATTCTTTCAAATTAATGAAGAACCTTTCTTCATTTTAATTTTAAGAAATTCAGCAAATGAATCCACCCATTTCTCAGCTGATTGAAAGCTATTTTTATAAAAAAAAAAATAGCATGTAAATCCAATTGCATAAGCAATTAACACCCATAAAGGAGCAATGAGGTGGTATCAAAGTGGAAGGGTTAGTGTAGAAAATTGGACAAATCCACCAACCCTTAAAAAATCGTTAAAAAAAACAACTTTCTCAAAATTTAAATAAAGATGATTTTCGAATTTTGAATTTCTAAAAACAAAAACTTAATTTTAAATAAAATCAATTCGATTAATTAATTTTAATTAAACAATTTAATTAATTAATTTAATATCAAATATTAAATTATTACACCACCAATTCAAAACATTTAAATCATATTTAAATATTTCTAATTCTCCAATTTTGTTTAATTCAATAATTAAACGTTTATTTATGTCACATATAATTAATAATTCCCCTCATCCGAATTTGAACATTTCAAATTCTTTCATCACACTATTCTAAGGTTTAGTTCGTTTGTGAGCTAGTAGGGGGACCTAATGGACCTATAGATCATGGGCTCCAACGATCCAAGATTAATTGATTAAACTCTTTAAACCAAATTAATCAACATTCGTTAACCACCGGGTCACTCCACTAAAGCCCAGTAGTTGCACTCCTCTCACTGTAGATATATTTCTGTCCACTTGATATAACCATAATTAGTAAGTCAAGCCTTCACAAGTTGTTCATAATAACGACTGGGTCAAAAGAAATTCCCTAGCTTATAATTTACGCAAACACACAGACCCCCCTCATGAAGGAACTCTATACAAAGAGAACCAGTGAGCGGAAGCAAGATTGTTCCAAACCCCATTGTGACAGAACATACACATTTACAATCAAACAAAAATAGTTATTCATAAACTTGAAATTACTACATGCTTCAAATGGAAAATACTAAAGATCGAGTGAACTTACCCTTGAAGAACTTTTCTTCTTGTTTCCCTCGATCTAACAGCACGAACGTTCAACAACACGAACGTCATGCCTCGACAATCTCCTTGAACAAGAACAAATAACACTTGACCCTTAAACAACAAGTAGACACCACCACGAGGCTACCTTGATATTCTATGTGTGAGAATGCAAATGTTATGGGCTTTGTATGGATTTGGTAGAGGGAAGGAAGAATTGACAGATTATATAGACGATTGAGTAAGTGGGAGATAACAGAGGTCTATCATATAGACTGGGTACTCGATCGTTTAGTAATGAGTGTCTATCGCACAGCAAACTCTATGCACGATTGTTTATGCTCTCAAGCTATCGTATAGCTATTTTCTTTTGTGCATCCAATTATCAATCTCTTATCGAAAAAATGAAAATGATTTTCATTTTATCCATCAGTCACCATAACTTATCACAACTTCACACTAAGTTGGTTAAAGGAGAAAATAATAACCAACCAAACAATTATCTCATAATTATTTTATTATAAATAAATATAAAACTAATTTATCATATTATATTTATAACCTATAGTTTTAATATCACATCATATATAATATTTAAACCATAGTTCTTTTTCTCCTTGATTGTATTTAATATAAATCATATTTATATTAATTCCTCCAATTAATGTATCTAATACATCAAATCAATTATATCACATATAATTGAATCAATTTAATTATATCATATATAATCAAATTATCTCTTGTTAATTTGAACATTTCAAACTAACCCAAAAACTGATTCTCAACATGAATCCATTGAGCTACCAAGGAGACCTTATGAATCTGTAGCTTGAAGCTCCAACGGTACGTGAATAACTGACTAAACTCTTTAATCACAAAATCCACCATTCATTAATTGTCGGGCACTCCACTAAAGACCAACAGTTACATTCTTCGCTATACAAATATATTTTTGTGTCCATTGGATATAACCAATCAACAGTACGATGACCCTTCACAAATCGCTCGTAAGTATAGTTGGGTCAATTTACCGTTTTGCCCCTATAGTTACATCTAACTACTTAAGTACCACTGATTCCTCTAATGAACAATACATCATAGTCCTACTATGAGTGAACACTTCTCGGGTCATGAGAAGGTGTGGTGTCACATTTTTCAAGCCCTAGAATCAACTCTTAAGGGAGCAATCTATCTATTTACTGCTACTTCGGGGAAGGAGTGAATTTTTTCTTGTGTAGTTGAGTTCTCAGCTCCCCAATCAGACGAATCCCCAAAGTGGTAGGTTTGAGTTAGCAATCTGGCCACTCGCACTCATGCAAATCAAAGAACCGACTTTATAGGCAGGAGTTCCCAACTCACTCAGAATTAAGGTCATGTTACCTATAGTTATCCTAGTGAAATGAAAGTCTCTGTCATGAACGACTTTATATAACGAGACTAAACATTTCGTGGTCTGGTCTTATACAAACTCCTTTGTATAGGATACCCCCGCTCACATGTCTCCACATGAATGACTAGGATCAAATCATTTGTAACACTTTACAACACTTGTAACATCTACAAAGCGGGTCGTATTTATAGTATCACAAGGATAAAGTTTCCCTCCTTTACCCATATACTACAGACCATTTAGGTTATCACTTAAGGCATGATCCACTTATAAGTCTCCACATATGTGCTTAATTACAACGATAACTAGAGATTTTAGTTTATTGGTTCGTGGTTAATGCAACTAAAATATCTAATATTTCATAGATAGTAGTGAATAAAATATCTCATATTATTACATCTCAAATGTTTGTTCATACTCGTGTTTACAAACTACAGGATCTTACGAGATTTAGGGCATCAACCCCAACACCTCCAACATCACTCTTCCTCCCTTCCATGCTATGCCAGTCAATTGCCACAACGTCGATCACTGTCCAGCTACTTCTCCTTGCCAGCTGTCGTCGTCGCTCAGCTTACCATTAATAGGTTGTGGATTTGGTTCTCTATATCTTCGATCTCACAGTCCTCTCTCTCTTTCAGATCTGGTTTATCCAGCCACTACCCAACAACCATGCCACGATTTCGCTAGCACAAATGGTGTTGCTTCTAAGTTAGAGATCATTGTTGCTCCCAACAACCCGCACATGAAATTCACATGTAGTACATAGTATACTGTTTTCATCTACATTTTTTTAGTTTCAAATATATATGGGTTTATTTCAAATAATAGTTTATGCATTAATTTATTGTGTTATAAATATTATCAAACAATATGAAGTATATGTTTTCAAAATAACTAAATATACATAGTATATATGACAGATTATGTAAAATATATATCTAAACAAAAACAAGACTAATATTAAAATATGGAGTATAAATTAGTATTTATTTTAAATACATTTGGAATAGCCTCATATATATTTTAAGTACACCTCGTATATATACACAAATGAAAACGAATATTTGTGACCGTAATTCGCCATTATATGTGATCCACCAAAATTGGGGATTCTAAGTTTAAGTCAACATCTGATTTTTTTTTTTTTTAAATGAAAAGAATTTTATTAATGGGGGGAATAAAATATAGAGACATTAATATCAGCCTCATTTAAGGAAGAGAGCCACAAGGGAAAATAACTATTCCAAAATACAGGGGACGATGAATCAACCTAGAAAGAAGCCAAAGAATGAGCTATATTGTTAGAAGAGCTTGAAATATGAGAGATTGATGAAGAAGAAAGGTGTTGAAGAGATGTTTGAATTTTATCACACCAAGCCCCAATTTCATTTCTATGAGTTGAAGAGTTGTTAAAATCTCTAACATTGAGACAATCTAACCATAAACAAAATGAAGCTCAAATGTAATTAGCACATATCGTATTCCTTAATTTTAGGGATATACTCATATTAGTTAATAAACAAAAGAGTTGTTTTCAAATATAGAGAAATGAGTCAACTTATTTATATATATAACAAAATGTCACTGTCTATCAATAATAGACATTGATAGACACTAAGACAGTGACATTTTGCTATATTTGAAAATATTTCCATCAGTTTTGTCATTTAAAACAATTACCCTTTATAAAATAATAAATCATTAAATGAGAATCCATAATTAATTATGATATATAGTGTAATTAATAACTATTAAAAAAATATGATCTCTAAATAATTAATATTAGATATGGTTTGAATTTTTTAAATATTTTAATTATAAAATTATACAAAATTTAATATGAGAGAGAATATATTACAAGGTCAAAATTGTCCAAAAGATACATAGAAATCTAGTTATAAAATATAATTAAAATTTAGAATACTAGTGAAATATTACTTGTGAAGTACGTCATTCCTCTAAATCTTTCTAAATTTAATAATGGTGTCTAAAATAATTTATAACCTACAATTAACAATCCTCTTTGTTACCATGTTTATTATTTCCTACCTATCATCTCTCTATTTATTAAAGAGTATTATAAGCAATAGTATAATAGTCTACACCTTAAACACATATTATTATAACCCACGACCTATTATAACTCATCGATTACAATAACTGCTGACTATAATAACAAATTTAGTGTCTCAAACGCCTCTAGGAGGCCATTTGTTTTTTAGGATTGCAGATAACTGAAATATCTAGTTGTCAAGAATTATAGATGTTAGGAATTACATATGTCCGATATCCTTTGATAACCATGTTTGTTTTGTAAGAATATTTTTTAAGATATCTAGGAATACTTGGATGAATGTGTTTGTTTTGTAGGATTTCTACTCGCAAATGTTTAAATTTACATGATGTTCCAATAATGCCTTTACGACTATCTATTGATTTATAATTAATTTAATATAATTTAAACTTATATAACATGTTTGTGTTATTAATTGATTTTTTAAAAATTAATAGATTTTTATTATTTTATCATTTATTATTCTCAACCAAAGATTATATATTAATTTAATATTTTTACAAAATAAATTTTGTTTTTTTAATATCTTTCTAAAAAAACTAAAAATAGCTACAATATAACCAAAGAGAGTGAAATAAATAGTTGCCTGCAATATAACCAAAGAGAGTGAAATAAATAGTTGACAATATTTATGGAAATATTGGATTCTCACGAAATAAACGACCCCTAAAAGTTTAATAAAAAAAATGTAAACCTAGGCTAAATCCAGAGATATTTTATATCTCTAGTATATTATAATCTATACTGTATTAAAAGAGGGGAAAGTAAGAGAATTTTTACATTACTTTTTTACCGCTACATTTTTAGTAAATAACTACTTTGCCCTTCCATATTTAGAGTATAACTTTTCATTTAGTGTCAATTGAACGATGTTAGAATAATAACAACGGTGCAACCTTATGTCGATGGGACAAAACTCTTTGAATCAATGTATCCATTCCTATATGAATGTGATCCATGTAAAAAAAATGTGACTATTTGAGTTTGAATGTTCGTTGATACTTTTCAATCTTTGAGACACGACTCTTTGAATTTAGTCGTCTGTTGATTATTTTTATATTGGTGGTTATACATTTTATGTTAACAAAATACCACTATTTAGGTGTAGCTGATGTTACATTTTGAATAGTTCATTGTATCACATATAATATTTATAAGCATAGAGAAGTTGAAGTTAGTTAGTATAGTTCATCAGCATGATTTACATTTCATAAATACAAATGAATTTTTCAACACTAAAATAATAAACTATAAAATTCATAAAGGTAGTAATTTAAGAAGGGGAAAAAGAACTTATAATTTTCCTTAATTTTGGAGTTTTTAAAGGTAAAACTAAAAAGTAAACCCACCACGTGACATCCACACGAGATTTCGTATACCGTATTTTAGACGCCTTAAAACCATAGGGAACCGCACTTCCTCTTGCTTTAGCCAATTTTCCATTTCTTAATTCTTTAGAGAGAAGTATTTCATCAGATTGCTGTTACTTTCTTTTTTTTTTTTTTTTTCTTTCCAATTTTTCCATTTTCTCGAGAAAATTCTCTCTCTCTCTCTCTCAATTTTCCCATCTCCCTGAAATCGCAATCGATCTCTCTCAAACAGTTTTCTCTCTCGCTTTCCCTCCTTTTCTCGGCCTCCAATCACCCATTTCAATCGTCTTCGCCCTTCTCGTTGCCAGACCCACCATACCCACTTTCACTTCCCCAAGATCTGGGGCTTTCTTCTGTCCCTGTAGCTCTGAATCTGATCAAGAAAAATTCTGGGTTGCATTCATTTTGTAATCTTGATTTGTTCTTGTTCAGGATGCTTTGAGATTTATTGCCTTTCGTGGGTCGGAATTGGCATCTAGGGTTAAGTGATTGGTGGTGGTGTTGGTTGATATCGGTGCAGTTCATGCGAGAGTCACGGTCTGGTTTCGATGAATATGGAAATCTCTTGCGATGTGGCGTCTTTGGACGCTGAATTGTTGCAGCTGGCGGAGGTCTCTCCTTTGGCGATTAAATCCAATCCTGATTTTGTTGAGAAGCTGTTTGAGCAGTGGCTTTCGCTTCCTGGCACTAATCGCCTGGTACTCATTCTCTTGTTACCTTGATTTCCTTGGATTACAAAGCTGGTTCAATTGGGGAATTTGTTGAATCATGGATTTTGATATTTGGATGGAAATGCTGCTTTGTGATTTAAACTCAAGAACGTGTTCTGTGTGCTGAAAGATCGTATCTAGCTGGGTGTCTGGATGCTAGTTTTGGGAATTCAGAGTTGCATTTCACTCCTTTCTTTTTCTAATTCCCATTTTTCTGTTCTTGATTTTAGTTGGCATTGCTTCATCTGTGGTTTTTGCCCGTGTATGGAATGTATTTGAATTCATTATTTATCTATTGTATCTGTTAGGTGGCATCATTGTTAAACGATGCAAAGGCTGGTGTACCCTTGAATGTGCCTGGAAATTCTTCTAGTCCTCATGCTTCTGCTAGCAATTCACTGCCTTCTATATTTCCTGCTGGAAGTGCTCCTCCTCTATCACCAAGAAGTGCATCTGGTTCCCCTCGGGTGACGAGACAGAGGGTTGGCCCTTCTAATTTAGGCTCCCCACTGAAAGTTATTAGTGAGCCAATTAAAGAACCAATTCCGCAGGTTAGGCGATGAGTGTACTTGATTATCTTTTGTTGTTATGTTTATTAAATAATAATTTCAGAGCTATGCTTCAATTTGTCATGCATTGTTATCCGTCTTTTATCTATATACCTTTAGTCTTACCAGTTGAATTTGATTTCCTGGGATTATGATGATAGTTCTAATTGGTCAACTTTAAATATTGCAGTTTTACTTCCAAAATGGGCGTCCACCACCAATTGACATAAAAGAGCAGTGCTTGTTCAGGATCAATCAAGGTTTTTATGGACACTTGGATGGATTACAGATCCATGGTGAGATATCTCAAAAACTCATGTCTCATGTCTCCAATGGACACTAACTCTTCTTTTGTTACGCCAGAATTTAGGGCAATTACAAAAGAAGTATGCAAGCTGCCATCATTCTTTTCCACTTCTCTTTTCAGAAAGATCGATTTTAATGGCACTGGCATTGTATCAAGGTAGGTTTCTCTTGTTGCTGGAGAACACTATTCTAGTGTGTATGCTTTATTTATACGTTGGACCTCATTTCTTTTCTTTGTCACCTTTGGTTTTTCAATAAATATTTGAACTTTTGGGGTTTGATTATAGAATCTAGATCTTCAATCTGTCTTCTTATTTTCGCTTGTTGGATTGGAAGTAAGAGACTTTTGGTATGTTAGTGCTGGAATGGTTTTGGAGGCTAGAATGTCTTTTCATAGATTAATGAAATTGTTTCTTATCCAAAAAGTTGAACTATGGGATATGTATCTCATTGGGCTTCGAACCGAAGGTCTTTTGTAATTACTCTCTAGGGATTATTTCTCTTAGTTAGAAACCCTTTCTTTAGTGGAGTTTTTGTGGGCTTAGGTTTTTTGTATGCCCTTGTATTCTTTCATTTTTCTCAATGAAAGCAGTTGTTTCAATTAAAAAAAAATGTAAAAAAATGGAAACAACATGAAGAATTGAGGACAAGAATGTGACATTGCCTACAAAATTGAAGGAAAAATTGTGGCCTTGGATACTGAACTCGACCCCAAACTCCAAGCCTCCTTAGCTACGGGTGGCACCATGGTCCATAGCTATCACTTGACCTGGTTAAATGTCATACTAAAGTAAGATACTCCAATTAGGCGGGGGTAGTGTGCTTTAGAGTTAAAGGAGGGAGGTCTTCGTTTGTTCAAGAGGAGGTAACATGGAAAGTTGGGCGTCGTTGGTTGAGTAGCATAATTTGCTGCAGCTAGGGAACGACATTGACAAGATTTGTTGGTCTTTGGAGGCATATGGTTTGTACTCTAGTAAATCTGTGTTTCAATCCCTTCCTTCATAACCCCTAAGACTAGCATGCCCTTACCTAATTTCATTTGGAGGGGCAAAGATCCTAAGAAAGTTAAAAGTTTTTCTGTGTTCGGTGGCGTTCAGAAGTTTAAACACAGATGAGAGGGTTGAAAGGAAGTATGGTAAATGGTCTCTTTCTCCCTCGAGGTGTAGGATGTGTTTTAAATGATAAAGAGTCTATTTGTCGGGTTGCTTTTTTTGGCTAGCGGGGTGTGGGCGACATTATGAGTTTTTTGGGGGAGCAGAATAGTAGGGTGTTTAGAGGGGTGGAGAGGGACCACAACGATTGTGGTCCCTTGTTCCCTTCTATGTTTCTCCGTTGGTTTTGATTTTGAAAACCTTTTGTAATTATTCTGTAGCCATTATTTTGCATAGCTGAAGTCCCTTTTTTGTAGCTTGGTTTTTTGTATGCCCATGTATTCTTTCATTTTTCTTTCCAATAAAAGTTGTTTCTATTAAAAAAAACATGAAAAGTCAATCGATCATCTTTTCCTTCATTGTGATTTTGCGTATCGCTCATGGATATTCATAGTGAGGCTGTTGGGGATTTCCTTTTGCATCCTTATCGAGGTTGATGATTAGTTGGTGGAAAGTCTGAGTGGGTGGAATCTTAAAGGGAAAGCTGTGGTGGTGGGGAATTGTGCATATAGAGCTCTATTATGACATTCTTTAGAAGGGGAGGAGTGCTAGAACTTTTGAAGATAAGTCGTCCTGTTTTTAATCCTTTTACAATTTTGTTCAAAACATGTCTTCTTGGTGGATTTCTCTACCTACAAAATCATTTTGTAATTATAGCCTCCTTGTGATTATGAACAATTGAAAGGTCCTTTTTATATAGCTTGGGGGAGGGGATACCCGATTCTTTGTTCCTCTTTTTTGTGGAATAGACTTCTTTGTTGATTCTTATTAAAAAAAAATGGAGAGAGGACTCTGCTTGACCAAATACTTGTAATAAATAAAAGGTTAAAAATCACTTTTGGTCCTTGAACTTTCACAAAAGTAAGAATTTTGTTCCCGAACTTTCATTTTGTAATTATAACCTCCTCGTGATTATGAACAATTCAAAGGCCCTTTTTGTATAGCTTGGGGGAGGGGGTACCTGACCCTTTGTTTGTTCCTCTTTTTTGTGGAATATACTTCTTTGTTGATTCTTATAAGAAAAATGGATAGAGGACTCTATTTCTAGCTTGACCAAATACTTCTAATAAATATATGGTTAAAAATTATCTTTGGTCCTTGAACTTTTATGAAGTAACTGTTTTGTTCCCGAACTATGATATGTAACGATTTAGTCCATGTACATCTAATTTTATAACAATTTAGTCCCATAATTTTAGTGTGTAAAAAATTAGTTCTTGTACTTTAAAACCTGTGATAATTTATCGTGAAAGTTATTGTTGAAGTTTATAGAAATTTTTTACATCGGTAGATCAATAAACTAATTATAGACGCAATATGATTATAAACTAGAAAGTCTAAATTGTTAAATAATAAACAATCATCATTTAATTTTGATGGAATTTTTTATGGTGGGGATTATTGTTAAAAATTTGAAAGTCCAAGGACTCAAGTGTCACATACTAAAAGTACAAGGACTAGATTATTATGAAATTGTAAGTACAAGGACCAAATTATTACATATCAAAGTTTAGGAACTAAATTGCTATCTCCATGAAAGTTTAGAAACTAACAGTGATTTTTAACCTGTAAAAAGCTTGGCAAGTTTCAACAAGAAAGTATTGCCAACCATGGTGGTTCATGATTTTGATGATAAGGAGAGCCTTGGGGATGATGGAATAGCTACACAATGAATGGAAGAGGAAACATCAGAGATGGATGACAGCGGTGAAGAAGTGGATGGTGGGTGAGTTATTGTTGAGTTCGGTTGGTGGGTTGGCTTGGATGTGCCTAAGACCTGGAAAATGTGAGAGAAGTTGGCATGGTAAGATGACGCCGTATTGATAGATAGTGGCATAATGCACATTTTCATCTCTTTAGAGTTGGTTAAGGAGCTGAGTTTACCTTTGAGTGAAACATTATCCCAGAACCCTTCCAAACTCGAATTAGTTATTTTGAAAGTTCTCAAATTTCTCTCGGACCATTATCTCCAGAAAAACTGCAAGCGTAGCATTGACCAAATTGTTCCAGCTTGAACACGATAAGTGGTTCCATAAATAAGTTGGCAAGCTGCAACATTAAATAAGTTTCATAAACGCCTTGAAAGGGATTCCAACATAGTAAGATGTGTCCTAGAGAGTAATTACAAAAAAACTTCAAAACAGAAGCCCATAACAAAACATGAAACTTCACAAGGGACCAAACCTCACTAGGGTCTCAATCCCTACCTCTAAACACTCTATTGTTCCTTTCCCCTAAATATCCCATAAGACAGCACACACTCCAACAAACCACAAAAAGTGGCCTTTCTCTCTGAAAGGCAGATGGAGGAGGAACTCCCCAATAGTCATATAAACATCTCTTTGCCCAGGTATTTGCGCATCAAACTCTTGCAGGAAATAACTCCACACCAGACCTCGCATATGAATAGCCTCACAAAGGTGGTCTAGGTCTTCCTCTGCCTTCCAACACATAATATAGCAGAAAGGACTCATTAACAATGTCCTCTTCCTAACAAGCCTAGCAACACTTGCCAAGTAAAGAACTTAATTTTCTTGGAAATCTTAATCCTCTAGATCACATCAAAGACTGACTTTCTAATAGGAGCGGGATCTATAACCAACTAAAGAAAGATTTGTAAGAAAAGCCTTTCGAAGGGTTAAGGCTCCAAATGCGAACATCCCTTCTCCTCTCCCTAAAATTGCACTCTCCCAACAAAGACAAGATAGGTCATCTCCATCATTTTCCCTATTGGATAAATGATGACAGAACCTAAAAGAAAAGGACATAGAGCTTCCCGACCTGACCAACAAATCATAGACTGTATGATTTTTAAAGGAAGACAAATGATAAAGACGAGGAAATGCAGAGCAGAGGGTTCTATCCCCCACCCACTAGTCTTCCCAGAAATACGTACTCCTACCATCCCACCACACAATGGACCAGAGGGGAAAAAGAGGGAAGCTCAAGCGCAATATCATACTTACTCTCAATGATCCTATGCCATAAAGATTCGGTTTCATGGGCAACCAAAGCCACTTAGCCAGTAGGGCTTCGTTGTGAAGCCTTAGATTACCAATCTCCAGGCCTCCCTGGTTCACAGCTGGGCGAGGGTGCAAATGATATTCCTCCCGTGTTTTACACAAAATCCATCAGTTGGGTGAGGATGCAACACCTCTTTTGATATCTATGAAGTTTATTTACTTAAAAAGAAATCCAGAAATGGCCTCCATATTTACATTCTGAGGAAGTTCATTATCAGGAAAAATAAAAAAAACCTCAAACTCCTTTTGGACTAATGGGCAGTACCGGGTGTATCATACATGGATAGCTAAATTGATTTGGATGACCTTGAGGTCATTTACAAGCCAGGACTAGAAAATGAAGATGCTGATGCACTATCCTCAATCCTGCATTCTTACTTTGGTTGATTTAGTTTGCATCAGCATGGTTGGTGGGTTAAACACAATATTATTGGTGGAACGTTCTGTAGTTTTATGGCACAATCAGATTGACAGGAGGAATAGGTTTTTTTTTGGGTCCAATAGTTGTCTTGTGAGGTTGGTTGAAACACACATAGACAGACCTTAACAATTAATTTTTTTTTTAAAAAAATCTTGGTTACTCTTTGCTAAATTTTCTTCTACTTGAAGCATGTGTCATATTCTTGTAAATAATTTTTATGACCATCATCATTTATTTGAAACACAGAAAATATCATCATTGTCACTATGTTGCAGGGATGCTTTTGTGGATTACTGGATCAATGGAAACATGTTGACACTGGATATAGCAACCCAAATTTTTAGGATTTTAAAGCAGCCAGATCTCAAGTATCTGACTCAGGTTTCTTTCTGTTCTTAATCATTACCTTTCTTCTCCTCCCTGAGTCCTGATTATTATATTGTAAAAATTAATGTCGATTAATATATTTATCAAAATTTCTGTATCTGATAGAGTATTGATTCTATGAAAAGACATTTTTTAATGTTGGCATAAGCATAGATGACAAGCAATTCTTTGGACTAGATTGTTTATTTATTACCTATTTTGTTGTAAACCAAAGATTATATCCAGTGAATGGTTAAAATGAAATCGATATCATTCTGAAGTAACCGTAAATATGTTACACATTTCATCTTGTTCTTGGTAAAGTTGAATATTTTGATTTTATGACAGGATGATTTCAAACCTGTGCTTCGAGAACTTTTAGCAACACATCCAGGGCTAGAATTCCTGCAGAGCACTCCAGAATTTCAGGAAAGATATGGTTGGTGCCTCTTTGTTTCAATTCTCAAGCTTTATATGGATGGATATTTCGGGTTTGCTTTGTACTTTCTTTTCCGTTTTCCCTTATAATTATGTTTAAGTTTGGTTAGTTTAGTTGACTTGTTTCTCTTATTTTTGAACTATCAAATCTCTTTCATCATGATATTTATGCGAAATATAATAATATTTGTTTTCATTACAAACAAATCCTGAACTTTACTGATATGTAAAAGGATTACAAAGAAGTTCGGGGGGAGGACGAGGCATCCTCAAAAGAGATCAATTTTAATAATCTCTTTCTTCATCTTACAAACTTGAAAATTCCAATCTATAAGACATAATAAAGATCAGAAAATACTTGCTACGCTTTCTGCCTTATGAGGTATATAATCAATAAAGAAATCAGGGCATTATAGTCTAAAGAATAAGATGATTAAGGAGATGTGGACTTCAATTGTGAGGGATGAAACACTTTTTTTCTTGGATAAGAGGGGATGAAACACTTTCACAAGAAGAAATTTAAGAGATGAGGAAGAAAAGGAGGTTTCTTTTTTTATTTTATTTTTTGCTATTGGATTTATTGAAGACTCGAGCTAATTGGGGAGGAGGATAAAAGAGTTTGGGTGCTGGATTATTTAGAATTTTTTTTGTTAGTTCCGTGGTCAGACTTTGAAAAGTTTCAGGTTAAGTTTTAGAAAAGAGGTTTGCACTCCTCAGAGCTGTTTGGACAGGATGTTGTCCAAAGAACAAAAAGGCGTTCTTATGGTCAGCTTGTGTAGAAAGTCTGAATGCAGTGACAAATGTACGTGAAAGATGTCCTGCAATTGTTCTCCAGTCTTCTTAGTGTGTGATGTGTTTTAATGAATGTGAAGACATGCATCACTTGTTTTTCTTGTGACCTCTCAGCCGGAAATTGTGGTATCCCTATAGTTGTTTGAAGAATCTGGAAAGTCTTTAGCCTCACTTCAGGAGAGGTTTTGTTTCTGATCAAAAAGAAAAATTGTGTTGATGACAGTCAGGTGGATGGCAGTTTAATGGTGGGAATTTTTAAAGAATCGCAAAAGGTCTCATTAATTACATGAGATGATTCAATCTTCTATTAGTTTTCTAGTCAGGTCGATAGCTCAACTTCTATTTCGGATGACTTCCTCTGCTGCTTCAGCTTTGGTTAAAATTGCTTTGCAGTTTGTTTGTTCTCCTTCGAATTTTCAGGTATTTTAGTCTTCAGAGATTCCTTGTTGTTTTGGGGAGGTTTTATCTTGTCGTTGGAGGCCTTTTTGTATTTTAGGTTTTTTTTCCCTCTTTCAGTGTTTGGGTCCAAGGGTTCCTTCTTTTGAGCGGTTCACGCCTCAAGATCTTTGCAAGCTCATTCTATTCATATTGGGATTTTTAAGGCCTTGTTTGGTTACTTTTTGGTTTTACTTTTTGTTTTTGAAAATTAAACCTATAAACATTCCTTTCACCTCTAAATATCTTGATTCGGTGTCTACTTTTTAACAATGTATTAAAAAACTAAGCCAAAATTTGAAATCTAAAAAAAAATGTAGTTTTTAAAAAGTAGTTTTTTGTTTTTGGAATTTGGCTAAGAATTCAACTCTTGTACTTAAAAGAAAGTTGCAAATCATGGTAAGAAATTGAGTGAAACTAGGCTTAATTTTCAAAAAACAAAAAATGAAATGGTTGCCAAATGAGGCTTAATTTTTTTTCCTTGTTAAAAGTAAAAAATGGGTTTGTTGATCTTTTGTTAGTCATTTGGCTTTGCTTATTTTCCTTGCTTTCAAGTATTTATGTATTTATTCAACCCTTCTCCCATTAGTGAGTGTCTTTGATTTCTTGTGGAGATTAAAATTCCAAAGAAGACTGGGTTCTTTGTTTGCAAGTCTTACCTGACCATGTGAACATGTTGTGTCGACTTTCTAGGATGTCACAAAATTAATGGGTCCTTTCTATTGTATTCTTTGCTGGAAGACTGAGGAAGACTTAGATCACCTTCTCTAGAGCTGTGAGTTTTCAAGCTATGTTTGGAACTGCTTCTTTCAGGAGTGCAGTTTTAAAAATATAAATCTTGAATAGAAAAATCTGCAAAAAGCTTGGAAAGAGAACACAAAGATGGAGCATTAATCTGAGCAACTTCAAAATGTTCAACCCACAGAAGGGATTTGTCTTGAGAGATGCGCTGATTGCTTTCAAATTAAATTTCGCAAGAATAGCTTTAACCGCATTCATCCATAACAGCTGAGACTGAGGCTTCAAAGAAGTACCATGAACAATGGTCTTGAAGGAATCACCAAACACCCACTGAATGTGATAAATGGAACCAATCTCCACTGGCAAGACTAGGAAAAACAGCACTAAAAAAAGATATGCACCTTCACTTTCAATCAAGCAAAGAGGACACGTAGGACACAAGATATGTGAAGAAGGCTTCCTTTCGAGTGTAGAAGAGCAATTCAACGATCCGTAAATCATAATCCATATAAGCACATTGACTCTTCGAGGATATTTGGTCTTTCACAAGCCCTTATACACTAACTTACCCTTAGCAACAGAGATAACCAAGTGGTTTGGAAGGATTTAACCAAGTATTTTCCTGTAGAATCCAAGCTCCAAACACGACAATTAGATTGATTCAACACACTTTTGCCCAGTAATTGTGGCTTGAAAGAAATCATTGTATTTTCGAAGGAAGATAAGGTGCTTATTTGGATCTTATGGCTGGAAAGAAATCATCGTATTTTTCACCACCTCTTGGTGGTTGACAAAAAAAAAAAAAAGAAATTCTTTTGTAATTTTAGCTTATCCATGATGATGATCCAATTAATCTGGAAAGGTGTCTTGTCGCCTTGTTTTGTTTTCCAAGGGAGTTCTGGGTCTTTTTGCTTTGTCTTTGCCCTTGCCTTTAGGCTGTCCTCTTTTGGGCCTTGTATAATACACATCTTGTTTCATATTAAAAAAAATATGGCAGTAGACTGCTTTGGTCATGCTTTACAGTTCATCTAGTTGTACAGGTAGTAGGTTTCTTTAATTGCATCAGTTGAGTTGAACATTAGTATTGTTGGTTAGGCACTTTGTGCGTTGGAATTGACCTTGCAGTCCATGTTCGATGCCTGCTGTTGTATACAATTTGAGTTTCAGGCAGGGGCTTGATACTGGGTTCCCACAGGGCTTCTTGCTATGATAAATCATCATAAACCTGCTTGATTCTAGATTCTTTTTGAAATCTCTGTTATAATGGAATTAGACTACGACTCTTTATACTTTTTTTGTTTGCTTTTTGAATGAATTTTTATTTTGTGAACCAGCTGAAACAGTAATATATAGGATATATTACTATATAAACAGAGCGGGCAATGGTCAGCTTTCACTTAGGGAGCTCAAACGTGGAAATTTGATTGATGCCATGCAACATGCTGATGAAGAAGAGGATATCAATAAAGTTTTGAGGTAATGAATTTTTTTTCTTGTGTTGTGATAGAAAGAAAGAAAATGCTGTATGTTGCACTCATAAGTTTTACTATTCATAAAGCATTACCAGATATAACTCCTTTACTCTGCATCATCGTTTTCTTCTTCCCTTTCATATTTAATCCTTATTCTTTCTTCTATTCTATCTTCCTCATCTTTGATATTTATCCAAAAACTTGTTTTATATGAGTCCATTCAAGGGGTTTCCATGAATTCCCACAAGTTTTTGGTTGACGATGGATTTTTAATCTAACTTTCTTGTAACTTTTGAGTTAATACAATTCTTTCTTTGAAAAGAAAAAGAAGGGTTTTAGTCTTGCTACCATCCCCGATAGAGGATAGAGGAGAGCGTAAGAATTTGATGGTTGTATCTACCTTGGTTGCAATTCGGGAACTGTATCACTGTTTAGTGCCAGATTTTGTTGAATCCAACCACTGAAACGCATCACACCAATATATGAATTTCTCTTTTTCTTCTCTCTAGATGCGGACTATTGAAGATGTAAAAGATAAAGATGGTCCAACGATTTAGTCTTTTTATCAGTATGTTGGCATAAGAAGACAAAGTAGAGCATTTTGAACCTCTTAATTATAGTTGCATATATTACTTTCAAATTGGATTTATATGTTATGCTCATGTGTATGCTTATCCATCTCTCCTCTTGATTGTTGTTTAACATGTAATAATAATTAATTTTAGGTACTTTTCGTATGAGCATTTTTATGTAATATATTGCAAATTTTGGGAGCTGGACATGGACCATGATTTCTTGATTGACAAGGAGAACCTTATCAAATATGGAAATCATGCGCTTACCTACCGGATTGTTGATAGAATATTCTCTCAGGTTTGTGAATCATCTGGTATATTGTCCATTTAGAAATGATTCATTTAACTAGATACCAGGTTTCAGTTTTAAATGAAAATTCCTTAGAATCTGTAAAATTTTATTCTTTTTTTCAATTGCTGTTTTATTTATAAAGTGAGTACTAACGCATTAACATCTCTAAATGGTTCCATGTGATCGTAGGTTCCAAGAAAGTTTACTAGTAAGGTTGAAGGTAGGATGGGATACGAAGATTTTGTTTATTTTATATTGTCTGAGGAAGATAAATCATCAGAGCCTAGCCTTGAGTATTGGTATGTTCTGTCCTCATTTCTCTTAATTTTAAGTGAATATTGGTGTTTTCTAATACTTTTACCAGGTCATATAAATTGTTTGTAAGATGGCTCAAGTTTTCAAGCATCATCATCATCATCATCATCATCATCATTATTATTTTGGATAAGAAACAATTTCATTGATGTTTGAAATTACAAAAGAGGGAAAAGAAATCCTAAACTGAAGTAGTTATAAAAGATTTCTCTGATTGGTAACAAAATCTACAAAAGTATGACTTAAAAAAGAGGTAACAGTTTACTTTAAGATATAGTTAAGTAGGTGATACTATCCATAAGGTATTCAAAAGGCCTCTCCTTGCTTTGAAAAGTTCTCAGATTTCGATTGTTCCAAGTGACCCAAAAGAAGGCTTTGATGAAGTATTTTTATTTTATTTTATTTTTATTTCTTTACTTATATATATATGTATATATGAACGACCACACTTTGGCTTTGATGAAGTTGAATCAAAGATGCTTCTTCTCTCAGTTTTCAGGCACTATAGCCAATAAATTTGTGGAACGTGTGCAAATTAGGATTAATGGCTTCCTTTTTACCTTTGTCCAAGGGGTTTTCTTTTTATTTTTGTATTCAGCTTATTGGTTTTATTTTTTATTTTTAATTTTAAATTTTTAAGATATGCCTGTTGGTGTTTCCCCTTTCTCTGGACATTTTTTTAAAGTACATGTCCAACACTGCATTTATTATTGTAAAGATGAAAGAAAGTTATAAATTAACGTTATTGGTTTCTTCATTCCTTACAGTTCTGACATTATAGTCTGTCTAAAAAAATTCCTTTTGATATCTTTATGGAATTGGTTTTGTTTCCTGCTTTGTATTGGTGCAAAACTACGCATCCATTTAAGCACTTTGATCTTTCTTATCTTATTTCCAATTGGAGATCTCTATTGTAATCACCTTTAGGTTCTTTGGAGTTTTCCTCATATTTCATTTATTCAATGAAATGTTTCTTTATCTTAAAAAAAAAACATTTACATTTTGGTCAGAGTGTTTTTGTGTGTATATATGTAATTTTTTGGCTCTTGGTTGGGTTCATATTCTACTTGAGGAAGTTACTGTAACTTTGTAAATTTTCATTTTTTCAATGGATAATTTTGTTTCCATGTAAATTTCTGTGTGTGTGTGTGTGTGTGATTTTTTCAATGGAATGCTTTTTTATGCATACATGTTCTTGTTTTATCTTTTATGTCCTTGAATAACAGCTGTTAGGACATCATATTTTTAGTATTTTTTGTTTATTTACGTTGGTTTGTCTTCTCCAGTTTTTCCTTTCTTGACCAAGTTTGTGACAATCAGCCTATTGTGATGATACCCTGTTGTTTTCCTAGGTTCAAGTGCATAGATTTGGATGGTAATGGAATTTTAACACGGAATGAATTGCAATTCTTTTATGAGGAGCAGTTACATCGTATGGAGTGCATGGCTCAAGAACCTGTGCTTTTTGAAGATATTTTGTGCCAGATAATTGATATGATTGGACCAGAGGTTCAGCTTCTACTTTTTTATTAGTTTTGTTCTGGTGTTAGGATGTGTGTTCAATGCTATTGAAGAATATGATGAAAAGATATCCATTAGTATTATCATCTTTGAAAGCTTCTCCAAAACTTTATAAATTAATGAAGGGTATTGCTGTGCTTTACACTTTGTCCTCTTGCTTGTAGAACGAGACTTTTATCACTCTGCGCGATCTGAAAGGCTGCAAACTTTCTGGAAGTGTTTTTAATATTCTTTTTAATCTCAACAAGTTTATGGCCTTTGAAACGCGTGATCCATTTCTTATCCGCCAGGTATATGAACTTTTATTTTACATAGCAATTGCATTGCGATCAGCCATGATAATATGCGAGGTGACAATTTTTACCTTGTGGCTTGCAGGAACGTGAGAATCCTACTTTGACAGAGTGGGACCGTTTTGCACATAGAGAATATATTAGGCTTTCTATGGAAGAAGATGTGGAAGATGCCTCCAACGGAAGTGCAGAGGTTTGGGATGAATCTCTTGAAGCTCCATTCTGAGTGAATTGGGTAAGCTAATTGTTTTTCAGGACAATGATATCTGTATTGAAACCATTAGTTGAAATTCAGTTCAAAATAATCATAATGAGTTCAGGAAAGCCATGACTCTTACTATTCTTTTGTGCTTAAAACAAGCTAATATTCCAGCATTTTTGGTGGTATCCAGTAAGTCGGACTTCCCATCAATTTCCTGCATTATCTTCTGTATATACTTCCAAAAGTATGTTAAGGCCGAATGTGATAATATTTACTGTTAAGCCTGAACTTTTTGGACAGAAATGTAAAAGAAGGGATGATAATGGCATTGCATGGACATGATTATTCGGTTATTCTAGCGATGAAAATCATGGGATTTTGTGCATTATTATTCTTGATTTAGAGAGTTATTCAAGTGTCTTGCGTTATTGACATTTCCCAATTGAAAAGTTTTGAATGTAGAGTTTCCTTTTGGCTCCTTTTTTCAGGGAGAGCAGAAGTAAGCGGCTTGGCTTGAAAATTTTCGTTTTTAAATTGGCCACCATTTGAAGAAATGTACCGATGGATGAGTTCTTATTAATGAGAATGCAGACAGCTACAACCATGATAGAGGAGGGGGGGGCTTTGCAGCTTTTACTTATGGAATGTCTTCTCTAATGTTGCTCTTCTTGAATACGAATTGCAGGTCTCCAATTGCTGCTTTGACCAATTGCGACTATCGCATGGAACATCCTGTAGATTGTACTGATACGACATTCTGTAAGTGTTGTCTGCTTGGCACAGGTCAATAATTCAAGGCCATTTATTTAGTTTAGAACGCTGCCTTCCTTTTTTCCTCTTCAATCTAAGTATATTTATAGATAGATATCATCTAAACCCCTTCTTTTTGTTTGTAATTTCATTCTGTTTCTCAAAAAAGAAAAAAGAAAAAAAAATCCCTTCCCATAATTGTCTTTGGTGGTTCTGTGATGCTTTCATTTGTATGACTTTATTTGAGTGAAAGGGCGGGTTAGTCTCTACCTTTTATATCCTTTTTGCTCTTTGTGTAAGAGCTGGGAATTCTTCTTATTTATGAATGAATATTCATTTTAAATGTTTCCTCTATTTTCTTTTCTTCATTTGAAAGAAAGACATCTCTTCATCTCTCAAGTTAATAAGCATAATTCTCCTTGTTCCTTTACCAAAGATGTTTATTTTCCCATTTATCTTCTCACTTAAGCTCTACTTTATGTAATTTTGTCCTCTCAGTAGTGTTGGAAATGTTGAAATTTTGATAAATTTATGCGGTTCTCCATCACTGATTTTTACCACCTTTTACATTCAACACTTCTTTTTATGGGTCCGTATCACCAACTTTTCTCATTTTGTACCGTTTAGATTTATTATTATTTTTTAAAAATTAACATGATATTAAATATATATTAATGTAATAGTATGATGTCACATTATTTTATCAAAAAGATTTTATGAGAATTTAGGTGAAAGAACATTTAGGGGTTTGACTCATCCACATTAATTGAGTTTAGTTGAGTTGGTATATTTTACTACCTCGCCTTAACTTACCAACTCTCCCTTTCAAGTTTTTAATGGTTCTATCCATTGGCCATTGTCATCGAATAATGTTGCCATACTTTAGGAGCCAATTTTGGATTTCGACAACTACCTCCGATGGCAATTTTGGTGACCCAACTTGGTCGATCACCTTCAAGCAACCAACTTTGATGACCAATTTTGGGTTTCGACTACAATCTGACACAAACTTCGATAATCAACTCCAACAATCATCTTCATAGATTCTAAAAACCACCTCTGACTATAAACTTCGATGAAAATCACATTCGATAACCACCTTCGAGTGAGCAACTTCGATAATATCAACTTCGGGCTTCAACAACTACTTTTGATAACAAAACTCTAGCAACTTTCATGTGACCAACTTCGAGTTTCGACAATCATGGACCATCTTCATGCAACCAACCCTAATAACCAATTTCAGGCTCTAAAAACCACCTTCGACGAAAAACTCCAGCTACCAACTCCAATACTACCTTCATACGACTAATTTTAAGCTTTGACAACCACCACGAACTACAAATTCCAACGAAAATCATATTTGATAAACAACTTCGAGAACCATTTTCGACTA
Organism: Benincasa hispida; assembly: GCF_009727055.1. Taxonomy (NCBI): domain Eukaryota; kingdom Viridiplantae; phylum Streptophyta; class Magnoliopsida; order Cucurbitales; family Cucurbitaceae; genus Benincasa; species Benincasa hispida. The sequence continues at coordinate 31,136,129 of NC_052354.1, forward strand.
TTATATGACCGATGATTGTTAAATTATGTAGTAGGATTATTGATTATATTAATTACAATATTTATACGTAGAAATTGTAAATATATTTTTATTTAATTGTATTCACATATCAATTAAGTGACAGTAAAAACACAGAGCAACAATATGAAGAAGAAGAAATGATGATATGAAATTTATGGAGAAAAATTAGGAATCAAAAGTTTTGATTTCTCTTTGGTTTTTCATTTTATTTAACTATATTCTTACTAGAAATGTAGCAGGTTAATTTTTTGTTCATTACCAAAAAAAGAAAAAAAAAAGAAAGAGAAAAAGAAAACTTTAAAAACTAAAAAGTACAAAAATTGCAAAAAGTACAAAAATTGCTATCCATATTTTATGGACACAAAGATAGGCAGAATCATTGAATAAAAAAAGTTCCAAAACAAAAATAGTCGTCATAAAGACATATTATTTAGAGTTAAAAAAACTACCCTAGAGACTCCTCTGCACACCAAACGTAGAGATATGAATTTAGACCAAATAACTCTACACCCCAAATACAACACGGATATATGAACTCCACAGACAATGAACTCCAAACATCATATCTCAATTTAGCGGCTAGCACCCCAAACAACGCTTATGGTCTTTTTAACTCTTTATGAATATAAAAATTTAGTTTTTGAACTTTGGTTTGTATTGATCTAGTTTTTGTATTTTTAATTTTATAACAATTTAACGTCTAAACTTAAATTGGTAATGATTTGCTCATTGGACAATGATAAACGTAATAATTTAATCTTTATTTAACTTAAAACAATGCTCAAAATTAAATGTCAATTTCTATTATAATATAGACTTTGTAATTTATGAACATATTTTGTCTTTAATTAATTTTTGATTTACCTATATAAAAAATCTCATTTATTCTTAATAGGGACAAGTGTTATTGTTACATATATTAAAATACAATCCCAAGTTGTAAGCATGTACATAAACAGCCTTTAAATTAGATTTCTCTCTCTCTCTTCCTAAAATGGAGGTTAATGGGATGAGAATGGTAGTTTTAGGGAAAACAAAGGAGTTTAAAAATAATTTGGGTAAATAGAGTTGAAAATTAAATTTTGACCACCTTTGACCAATCTGAACAAAAGAGGGTCAGCAAAATCAGAACGCGTCTCCTTAAAAGACGCATTCTCTCCAAGTAAAGAAAAATTTTCAGATGCTGGCGATGCGACTAGTATGACTTGAATTTGACAGTTCTAATGCGATTCTTGACGATGGCAGAACATGTTATTGAGGTTATTTCAGTCCTATACATCTTCTCCTACCCTCTATCATTTTCTACTTAAAAATTCAGCATACCACTTCATTTTTTCAAACTCATCTTCTTCGTCTTCTTTAGTTTTCTTCATTTTTGTCCATAACACAAACAATCTTTCGAATGTTACGTATTTAGTTACTTTTGTTTCAAATGAAGTATTTTATTGTTTACATTGATCTAATATATACACTAATATATTTTTCTAAGAATATTTTGATAGCAAAAAGATTACATAAGTGAGTAGTTGAAGATTAATATTTGCCATTAAGTTACTGTAAAACTCAAGGTACGAAAATTCGAATGTTCTACTATTTATTTTGTTCTGATTTTTTTTCCATTTGATTTAATCTGCTAATATATTTTCCTTTTTTTTAAGTAAAAAGATTATAAAAAAAGAGGTTACATATTAATATTCAAACAAATTGTCCTATAAACAAGGCACTATTAAAACCTATTTTAATAGGTTTGTGATTGTTATTTGATGTTGTTATGATTTTTGTTAAAATTTTCATATGTTTAATTGGGGATTTCATATTTCATTTTATTAGAAGTTTAGTTAGTATTTCGTTAGAAAGCATATTTGAAATTAATTACGATCCAACTTCTAAATAATATCAGAGACTGTTATATTCTATCTGGATGTGCTTGATAGATTTTGTTGTTAGAAAATGAACAAACCACTATCCTGAAAATAATTACGGTGTGTTTGCTTCCCAAGGCTATTAAAAATTTAGTTCTTGCATGTGGTGAAGGGGTTATACTTCCACCACAACACACTTTAGACTTATATTTAGAATGCCTTGATATTTATAACCTCTAGGCAATGCTAAATTTTTCCATGTGGGATAAAACTCTCCCACTCTCCTTAACTTTTTCTATGGGTCTAAGCCCAAAAGTCATTTCCAATAATCACTCACAAATGACTATTATAGAAAAGTTAACAAGTAAACAACATTAAAGATTATTTTGAAAAAACTATTATGAGCAAGTAATGGAGATCAAACTTAAACATCAAAACTTAACTTTGAATTGATGCATAGTGAAGTAGAACAACAACCTTGTTAGAGAGAGTGAGTTACCTCTTTTTCTTTCGATAACACTGGTTAAGACCCCCACAATACATTTTATTCTTTAGTCCTTCTCTTGATTCTGTGATACAGAGTGCGCTTATTATGGCCATGCACATAAACTTTGAGCCACCGTGAAAGCTCTACAAAGAGACCTTTAAACTCTTTAATAGAAGGCGGTCACATCTTCACTATCACATTAGATGCTTCATCAAGTTTGTTAGATACAAACCACTTAAACTGAGCTATAAAGACTTTGTCATCTAGTCCATGTCAAGACCATCTTCATCAAGTTTATCAAAGACAAACCACTTAAATACTGAGCTATGAAGATTTCATTATTATCCATCAAGTACACATCAGGACTACCTAAAGAAAGGGCTATGAATCACTCAAAGGTTTTAGTATTATCCTTCAAGTCTATCCTATAACCATCCACATAACAGACTATGGACCATCAAGTCTATCGCAACAAACCACCCAAACAAAGGGCTATGGACCATCAAGTCTACCACAATAAATGACCCAGACAAAGGGCTATGGAACTCTATAAGGGTTTAAACCCCATGTTTACTAAGTATTCTAAAATTATTTTCCTTGTTAGGCCTTTAGTTAAAGGATCAACCAAATTTTTCTCAAGACCTCACAACTCCTGCCTTTAGTAATTATTTCATAGCTCCATGTCTAAGACGTATATGTCTCCTTTTTCCATTATATACACTATTTTTGTCAATACCTTTGGCAGCCTATGAATCACAGTGTACAGAGACTGGTACTGATGCCCCCCACAATGGTACATCCCTTAGTAGGCTTCTAAGCCATTCAACCTCTTGTCTTACTAGTTCTAGAGTAATAAATTCAGATTCCATGGTGGATCTAGCTATGCAAGTCTCTTTTGAGAATTCCACGATATTGCTCCACCTCCGAGTAAGAATACATATCGACTTGTAGAATTGACCTTGTCATTATCATATATCCAGTTTGCATCCCAATAACCTTCTAATACAGAAGGGAATTTGTTAAAAATGTAAATAGTAGTTTATGGTTCCCTTAAGATATCTTAACAGATGACGAATAACACTCCAATAATCCTTATCAGGATTATGTGTATATCTACTCAATCTACTCACAACATATGCAATATCAAGTCAAGTATAGTTCATTAGAAACATAATACTACCTATGATCTTTGCATATTTAGACTAAGATACATTATCTCCTTTATTATTATTTTTTTTTAAACTTACACTAGCATCATATGGAGTTCTTACAGAAGGATCGTCAAAGCAGTCAAATTTCTTTAGTAATTTTTCAATGTAGTGTGAATGACACAGAGAAAAACCAATTTCAGTTTTTCTTATTTGAACACTAAGTATTACGTCAGTTTTCCCTTAATCTTTCATTTTGAAATGTGGTGATAATAACAATTTGGTATTACATATCATCTCTATGTTTGTTCCAAAGATGAGCATATCATCAACATACAAACATATAATCATACACTCAGCTCCAAACAATTTTGAATAAACACACATACATTGTTTATGAAACATACATTGTTTATGAAAGTATCATTGAATTTTCATACAATTATTTGGGAGCTTGTTTAAGATCATAAAGAGATGTTTCCATTTTACAAACTTTGTTTTCCTGACCGGCAACTGTAAAGTCTTCAGGTTGTACCATATAGATTTATTCTTCTAGATCACCATTAAGGAATGTTGTTTTTACATCTATTTGGTGAATTAGAAGTCTATGGATAGTAACTAGCGCAATCAAGGCTCTAATTGTAGCTATTTTTGTTACAAGGGAATATATGTCAAAGTAGTCAATACCTTGTTTTTGTGTATACCCTACTACTACCAATCTAGCCTTGTATCTTTCAACTGAACCATCTGACTTTGTTTTCGTTTTCAAAATCCACTTACACTTAGGTTTACTTCCTTTTGGAAGATCTACTTGTTGGGTTTTATGCCCTAAAACTCGTAGATAGTAAATGTTATTAATTGACCATCATCAATAAAGAGTTATAGATGTTAATTCATAAATGTTATTGATTATGTTATTTGTTTATTTTTACCTTAATAACCCTAAATCCGATAAACTAACGTCCATGGCTGCCTTATAAGTCTTGAATTATATATGGAGACATATAGGGATCAATATTCAAGATACAACCTGGAGGGTCTATAGTATAGGGATAAGGCTGGGTACCTTATCCTGGTGACACTATGGATACAACCCACTTTTTATTTGATACAAACGCAATGATCTAACACGTTCATGTAGTTGACATTCGAGTGGGGATATCCTATGCAATGAGTTTGCATAAGATTGGACCGCGAAATAGTAACCACTAGATGTAACACCGTTAACTAGTTAGGTTCCTATTTTCATAGGGTAACCCAGGCAACTTAGTCTTAATCCTAAGTATATTATGAAATCCTGTTCACGAGAGATTGTCTTTTGATTTGTATGGGGGTGGCCAGTTCACCGATCCAATATGCCTACCATTTTGGGGAGAATACCGAGTGTGGAGCTGGGAACATAATAATACAAGATGGAATTCACTTCTTCCCATCTTAATGGTAAGTAGATGAAAGTTCCCTTAAGTGGTGTCTTCGTTACTTGAACAAAGGGCCTTACCCTCTCATTGGCTCGAGAAAGGTTTCTGTTTATTGGTTAGACCATAAACAGGTTGTTCATTAAAAGAACATTGATACTTAAAGAGTAAAAGGTAACCTAAGGACAAATAACAATTTGACCCAGTTGGAGTTACGAACACTCGTAAAGGACTAACTTACTGTTCTTGGTCTATATCTGTAGACATAATCATATATCTGTAGTGAGAAGAGTGTAGCTGTGGGTCTTTAGTTGAGTGTAACCACAGTTAACGAATATTGATTAACTTAGTTAATGAGTTTAGCCAATTAATCTCATATCGTTGGAGCTTCTGACCAACAGGTTCACTAGGTTTTCTTGTTAGCTCACTAAAGAATTTTTAAGAGGGATGATTTGAATTGTTCAAATTAATTTGAGGAAATCATATATTAATGTGATTAATATATAATTGATTATGAATATGATTTATAATTCAAATTAAATTAGAAATTAATTTTTGAATAAGATTCAATTAATTAATTCAAGTTAATAGATTCACAAAAAATTAATTAATAGAGAGATATTGCACATATACATACGATACTTATGATAATTAAATATATATACATTAAATTATATTTAATAGTTATTTAATTAATGTACAAATTAAATTTAATAAGTGTTATTTAATTAATTAATTATGGAAAAGGGGAATAGGAAAAAGATTAGGAAAATGGCTTAACCCTTCTCTATATAAAGATATCCCTATGGTCCCTTTGGGAAATACTAACACAGAGATTGACAATATATAAGTGTTATTGTGCAAATTTTTTCCTAAGCCACAAAAAAAATTCTCTCTACTCTCTAAAACCTTTTTCTCCTATTTCTTTCCCAATAGTTGGATACCACCTGTCCCTCTATTGGAATCCTAGAGAATAACGAGGCTACTCTCGTGGTATTGTTCGAGATTATTCAAGAAATCGTTCGTGATTAAGATCGTTGGAGGAGCCATTCGTTGGAACTTAAAGAGGATTTTTCATGAAGCACGAGAATCTATAGAGGTAATAATGGTTCTACTCTTTTATCCTAAAGCATGCTATATTACATGTTTATGTAAAAATCGAATTGTAGGATGCAAGACATTCACAATCCTTCCGTTGCAAGATTCGATCACTTCAATTGGTATTAGAGCCAATTTCTTACATCCACGTTCTTCGTATTTTTCGAAACAAAATCAGTTTAGAGGTGGGTTTAGTATTCTACATTTGGAATGTTTGAATGTTGGTTTGAAAAATTGGATTTTTTTATTTTGGCACTAGATTACTTTTAATTTAATTAAATTGTAAAGGCCCATTTTTTTTTGGGCAATTTAATTCTTGCTTGGAGTCTGTAAGTTCGTATCGGTCGAAAGAGCAACGGTTACTAAAGAGATTGGAAAGAAACGAAGTAAAAAATGATGTGAACAACAACATTTTGCCACTCAGTGTTGCGACGTTGAAAGGCAGACGCAACACACGCTTTGAGTTTCGACGGACTGCTGGCGTCGCGCGCAAGGACGATTTGGCTGTATCTGTTTTGACCTAATTCCTTATATAATATTTATTAATATTAATTAATTAAATTAATATAACTAATTAATAAATTTTGCATTAGGGTGCCAAAATCGATCCAATTTTTGCTGTTTAAATTAATTTAATTATGCATTGATGGATGTTTTAACTAATATTTGAATTCACATTACATATTGTATGTCATATAGATTCAAAATTACCTACCTTAGGATAAACATGTACATGCATTATAAATAAATATAAAGGACTATATTTTATAGATGCATGATTAAATTATCATGCTCATGCATCATGATATAAATGGTATGTTAGTGATGTATGATTAACCTAAGCATGTCCATGCATCATACTATATATTAAAATTATTATAATAAATAGTGGAATGATGTATGTGAATGCTTATTTTTCATGAATGATTTATATAATTGTTATATTTATCAAATGAAACTAGAATTTGTATTGAGCATGACATTATTTAGATAATATAATTGTTGTATTTAATCGATGCCATTAGATGCAAATCTATATGTTTTAATAAAGCATTAAAATATAAGAATTATAGTTTTAATGAGATAGTTTAAAATCTACGATCAAGAGTTGCATGCAAACACAGATCCAAATTAATTTTAAATAGTTTAAAATTGATCAATCTAGATTTATGTTATTTCTAATGGGATTGAGAATAGGTCAATCTTTTTAATGTTTTAATAGGATTAAAATGAATTTAATTAAAAGATTAAATTTATAAAATAATTGCCCATAAGGGACCTTTATCCAAGGAAGGTTCTGTCTAAGAAAGGGTATTAAGTTGATAGAAATGGAACATCTCCACTTGGGAACCGACCTGGAAGGTGAATTGGGCAAATATTTTATAAACATGCAATAAATTATTGATTTTATTAAAATAGTTTAATAAATAAAATTAAGTATTGTTAAATTATTCAATATAAATGTTATATTGAGCAAATTTAAAAGGACTTAGATAAATTCATTAGCCAGGTTTTAACTAAGTATAATAAAATCCTAAAATTATTAGAATACTTTAGTGGGAGGAAATTGGTATATGTGAAATATCAAAATTCAGCTCTCAGCCACTAAGAGTTCAAACCGTGAGATTCATGCTCGACTTCGTGTCACCCTGGACGTGGTCTCCCTTCGGAAAGTGTTTGCATGGGTTAATAACTAGGTGAATGGGGAAAGTGTTCATAGTAAGTGGGAAAGGGACGCGTGTCAATGTATCCTACGGTCTCCTCCATTAGATTGCACCGTGAGATTCCTATGGTCCGCCTACGTCTCGTCCTAAAGCGACCATCCCTTCGAAGGGCCTGATCATAGGGATCGAAACAACGCAAATTTCAGTAATGGATAGGGTTTTTTAGGTTAATCTTCAACAGTTGTCTTTCCCTTCGATAGCCAGTTGAAGCATACCTCTGGGATCCGAAAATGGGAGGGTCACACTTATGTGATTAATTAAGTTAGTTATGAATCCTTGACCAAAACAATGGTAGCTAAAACTATAGGAATAAAAGTTATTCTGGTATTAGTGATTGGCTGAGATGTCTTAATTTAGGGGAGGAGTCACTGATCACCCTTCGGTATTTGTTACTCCAAACCTTTGAAGTATTGATGCAAAAACGAAAATCAATAGTTTAATTAGGGTTCTATAATTACATATGTTTTTGCTAAATTGATTGGATTATTAAGTAATGGGTTATGCCAAATATAACTAATACGTCAATTGATTATTGTATGTTTCAACATGTCTTCCACAATCATATCTTTGCTTAAAAATGAGAAATTAACCGGTGAAACTATGCTACGTGGAAATCTAACTTGAATACGATTCTGGTTATTGATGATTTGCGATTTGTCTTGATAGAGGAATGTTCTCCAGTCCCTGCACGAAATGCATCCCAAACGTTGAATGATGCTTATGGCCATTGGACAAAGGTCAATGATAAGGTCCGAGTCTACATCTCAGCAAGTCTGTCAGACGTTCTTACCCAAAAGCATAAGGCCATGATGTCTGGACGTCAGATCATAGGGTCCCTCCAGGAGATGTTTGGACAACCGTCCATTCAGATCTGGCACGAGGCCTTCAAGTACATTTACAATGTGCACATGAAAGAAAGCCAATTAGTGAGAAAACATGTTCTCGACCTAATGGTCCAGTTCAATGTCGCTAAAATGAACGGTGCAGTCATCGACGAGCAGAATCAGGTGTCTTTTATTTTAAAATCTCTTCCAAAGAGTTCTCTTCAATTCTGCAGCAATGTAGTTATGAACAAAATACAGTACAATCTGACTACCCTTCTAAACGAGTTCCATACTTTTGAGTCCCTTGTGGAAGGTAAAGGACTGGTAGAAGGGTAGGAAAATGTTGTCCATTCCAAAAAGTTCCATGAGAGTTCATCCTCTGGAACTAAGTATGTTCCTTCGACCTTTGGTTCTAAAAAAATCCAGAAAGAGAAAGGAGGGAAGGGGAAGTCTCCTGCTACTAGGAAAGCCAATGGAAAAGCTAAGGTTGACAAGGGAAAATGCTTCCATTTAATGTGAATGGTCACTAGAAACGCAATTACCTCAAGTACCTTGCTGAGAAGAAGAAAGAGAATGAAAGGATTAGTTCCTTCCAGCAGCTCGAAGAGGGTGAAATGATGCTCAAGGTTGGAATGGGAGACGCCATTTCAGCTCGTGCAGTGAGAGCTGCTAAGTTGTTTTTAGAAAACTTATACATTGTTCCCAAAATGAGAAGGAACCTTGTTTCTGTTTCCTGTTTAATCGAACAATTATACTTTGTTTCTTTTAATTCAAATGAAGCATTCATTATGAAAAATGGTGTGACTATTTGTGCAACTAAACTAGAAGACATCTTATATGTGTTAAGGCCAACTGAATCAAAAGCACTTTTGAATCATGAGATGTTTAAAACTACTAATACTCATACAAAAAGGTGAAGTAGTTCTCCAAGTAACAATGATATGTATCTTTGGCATTTGAGATTAGGCCATATAAATCTCGATAGAATCGGGAGATTGGTAAAGAATCAACTTCTAAGCAAGTTAGAAGATAATTCATGACCTCCATGTGAAACCTGTCTCGAAGGAAAAATGACTAAAAGACCTTTTAGTGGAAAAGGTTATTGAGCCAAAAGCCCTTAGAGCTCATACATTCGGACCTTTGTGGTTAAATGAATGTAAAGGCTAGAGAAGGGTATGAATACTTAAATTCTTTCATAGATGATTATTCTAGGAAGGGTTACTTATACCTAATGGAACATAAGTTTGAAGCTTTTGAAAAGTTCAAAGAGTATAAGGCTGAAGTTGAAAACCTATTAGGTAAAACAATTAAAACACTTTGATCTGATCGGGGTGGAGAGTACATGGATTTAGAATTCCAGGACTATATGATAGAACATGAAATTCAATCCCAACTCTCAGCACCTGGTACACTGACAGTATGCACAAGCACACACAATCTAAGTAATAAATCCCAAATAGGGTATCATCCTCAGGGACCGACGTGAGCAAAATTTTCCTAATTTAGCTATCACAATTCTTCATCAATTTTATCCATGCAGCGAAAAGATGATTTTTATCTATAACTACGAACGACAAAAATTCAGTCACACACAAGAACAATATAGATCAAAATAATTCCAGGATGTTGTTTCATTTAGGAAATACAATGAATATGACATGCAATTGATTGAAATTGATATATTGAGGCTAGAAGTTCTAAAATCAGGAAATCCTCTCTCGAGCTCAAACCATCCTAATAACTATCCATCGACCCGAATCTTTTATATCGCTTGAATAGTTACAACATTAAGACTCTTCAATCGCACCCCTTATTATTCTAAATTCACTCTTGTGCAATTTCAAATAACAATATAAATTATTGGGTCAAACAAATTAAACTCTCTCTCGAGACATCTAATTAACTTAGGTTCATTTAATTAGTGATTAGTTCATCAAATGCGTTAAGCACAATTAATTTAGAAACCCATGCAAAATCAATCAACTGTAAATTCAATATCCAAAGTAAAATCTCTAAAATCTATAAACACCCTAGAATAAAAGAATTTAGCCACACATGATTTCGATAACAATATTCAACAAATAATCAATCATTATAGCAAAAAGTAAATCAAACGTAGAAGAACAATCTCCTCTCAATAGGTTCAAATCCAGTCATGATCAATCCAGAACGATCTTGGATCAACGCTCAATCAAAATCTTGAGACTTCAACAAAAAATGATCAAAATTGCTCTGTTTCGACTCTTGTACGGACTAGAATTTAGGTACAATCTATCAAAGTTGGCTCACTCTTTTTTTTCTTCATCCTCTAGACCTGGCGGCACACACTGATATTTATAATATGCTTACAACATTGCAACGTTACAAACCAGCGTTGCAATGCTGGCGTCATGCCAGTCGCGCGTCAAAGTCGTAGCGTTGCAACACTGCCTTATTTTCAATTAGTCTCGGGTCTACAGAGTCAGGGAGCAGCGTTGCAACATTTTTCCAATGTTGGTGTTCCCCCAAATTGCCTTCCAAATTTGCCTCTTTTCTTGATATTGGGTCCTTGGTTTCTTCCTAATTCCATAGCCAACCCGTAATTGCTCAAAATTGGAGTTTTGCCCCGAGTTTTTTTATCCTTTTCGCACAAAGTGCTCTTGATGCTTAGTTTCCTGAAATTACTCAATATACCACGTCAAACTAAACAAAACTAGCAATATTAGTTCTAAATTTGAAGGTAATAAAAGCACTTTTTAGATGCTTTTCACCACTCCAAACTTAAAACTTTGCTAATCCCAAGCAAAGAAAAGAAAGAAACACAAAGTAGGAGAAATAATGAATATTGAAATGAAAAGGTTCAAGGCATGCATTCTCTTATTCCGATTTCATCAGTTTCCCAACATATACAACACTCATCTACAGAAAAATTTAGAAACATCCTAATCATTAAGAGTTTCTAAAGCCAAAACTTTTTATCCTCAATGTGTGGGTGTGACTCCTCCTTTAATTCAAAACTCAAAAACTGACTTAAGATTTAATTAAGCTTCATCAGTTTTCCCCTTAGTCTAGCTCAAGCACCAATCATCAAGCATCACCACACTCAAGAAAGTAATATGTCCACTAAGGTGCATGCACTACTTATTTTAACGGGATCCCAACTTGCATCATTTTACCTAGGGGCACTAGATTTCACACATCCACTGTAAGAAATCATACCCAGTCAATTCCCAGATGTCCTAATTGATCACAACAAAGACAACACTTTTTACTCCCATCCATGCATACAAATTACAAGGTTACAATAAGAAAAAGATATTTCTTTTAAGCACATGAGTATACTCTTTTTTTTTAAGGCAATAATAATATTAGTTTAACATTACAAACCATCATGCAAGGCACTCTCTAACCAGTGGGCCTTTCGAAGTGACAACCAAATTGACTTAAATTAATGCTTTGTTCAGTTAGAGGTTCTAAATTAAAGTAGTTTGTGCTCAAGATAATAGAGGATACAAAGAGGGATTTAGAACAAAGAAAACTCAAGACAGGATTATATTATCCAATTTCTACTTCAAAGTATGACATATATCATGAGTGACTCATCAACCATCATGATAAAAGAAAGCAACCAAAGAACACAATTCAATCAGTCTCAACATTCTTCCTAACCAAAATCAACTCTTTTTCAAAATTTTTAAAATTGTTCCATTTTTCCACAAAATCAACAATAACATGCATATAACGATCAATTTAAAACAATATGCATCACAGCACAAGGTTCAAGCACAAAGTACGTCCCCCACCCCAAACTTAAAAAGATGCATTGTCCCTATTGCATAACATCTAAAACAATCACACAACAGTGGAGTGATACAAGCCTAGGTAATGAACAGGGATTCACAAATTTGGATGGTGTATTGGTGCTTGAAAACACTTGAGCATCATCTCCAACCTGAGGATCAAAACAAAATAGTCATGATGTGGCTCTCTATCCTTTAGAAAAAATCAAACCAATCAAATAACAAATAAAATAAAACTGAATTAAAACAAGAACACTTGGGTTGCCTCCCAAGAAGCATTTAGTTTAACGTCTTTAGCTTGACTAGGACCAATTGATCACTCTGTAAAGCATAAGTCCTCCACACGTCGCTCCTCGTCTCCATAGTAGTGTTTCAACCTTCGGACATTGACCTTGAACGTTGTTCCATCCTTACCATGTAGCTCCATTACACCATAAGGAGTAATATCCTTGATTACGAATGGTTCGGACCATCGTGACTTAAGTTTTCCTGGAAACAATCGAAGACGAAAGTTAAACAGCAAAACCCATTGACCAAGTAGAAAAGCTCTGGGTACAATCCAACTATCATGCCATTTCACGTGCGTTCCTTATAAATCTTAGAATTCTCTTATGCTTGGTTTCATAACTCCTCCATCTCATTAAGTTGCAGCAATCTATGCTTCCCAGCTGTTTGAAGATCGAAATTCAGCTTCTTAATAGCCCAATAAGCTCAATGCTCTAACTCAACAAGCAGATGGCACGCCTTTCCAAACACGAACTTGTATAGGGATGTACCAATCGGAGTTCTAAAAGCCGTTTTGTACTTGTAGGGTGCCAAACCATGTGAAAATACTTCTATTAAAAAATTTAAGGACCATACGAGCATCATTTGTCCTAGTAGTAATCGTCTCTACCCACTTTGAAACATAATCTACCACAAGCAGAATATAAGAGTACCCCTCAGAAGGTGGGAAAGGACCCATAAAATCAATATCCCATACATCAAATAATTCTACTTCTAAAATTGGGGTAAGGGGAAATTCACTTTTCCTCGAAACATTTCTAGTACGTTGGCACCTATCACAAGTTTTCATATACGTATAACAATCTCTAAACAATATAGGCCAATAAAAACCAGATCGTAATACCTTTGCTGCAATTTGTGTGCGCCCAAAGTGCCCACCATATGGAGATGAATGACATTCGAATAAGATTTTAGCATACTTCTCCAATGGTACACATCGCCCAATAACATTATTAGATTAAATCTTAAATAGAAAGGGGTCATCCTACAGAAAAACTTAACCTGGTGTAGGAACCTTTTCTACTGTTCATAATTCAAGTCAGGAGGCATCACTCCCCTTGCAAAATAGTTCATATAATCAACAAACCAAGGAATACTCCCTTCTACCTTGTACAGGTGCTCGTTAGAAAATTCTTCAACTATCGGAGTCAATTGCAGGTCACTTTCATGATCAATCCTGGACAGGTCATCGAGTACCATATTCTTATAACCTTTCTGATGCTTGATTATGAAGTCAAATTCCTACAACAATAAAATCCATCTAATTAGTCTAGGCTTTGCATCTTTCTTTTCAAACAAGTATTTCAGAGCAACATGATCTGTGTGAACAATTATTTTAGAGCCAAGTAGATAGGGCCTGAACTTATCAAAAGCAAATACAACTGGAAGTAGTTCTTCTCAGTAGTTGTATAGTTTATCTGGGTAGAATCAAGAGTTCTACTTGCATAATAAATTGCCCTAAATAAATTTTCTCTACGTTGGCCTAAAACGGCCCCTATAGCAAAATCACTGGCATCACACATTATTTCAAATGATTGATTCCAATCAGGTGTGACAATAATAGGTACAGAAGTCAATTTTTCTTTCAAAGAATTAAAAGCAATCAGACAAGCCTTATCGAAAACAAACTTTGAGTGTTTTTCTAACAGGTTGCACAATGGTTTTGAAATTTTTGAAAAATCTTTATTGAAGGAAATCAAACACGAGGATTTACATGAGCAGCGGGAAGATCATTCCAAATTACAATCATATATAAAGTTTACATTTACAAGAAAAAAACAGAAACATATGGTTATGCATTAAATACAAAAATTACAGCATGATATACAATAGATCAAGAACAAGAGCAACACACTTTAGTCGCCTCATCACAAACGCTCGATCATAGCTACACAACAATACATGAACGCTCGTTCAACATGGCCGCTACACTGCACGAATACCGCGCACTAGAACTAAGCGATCACCTTGGTCACGAACACCCCGAACAACATGAACGGCCTCCACAGAACCTCGACAATGTCGAGTTGAGTATGACACCATTAAGAAGGATACCTTGGTATTCTCGGTATGAGAATCTAAAGGGTGGGCTCTATGTGGACTTGGTTTGAGGCAGAAAGCAGGAGGAAACATAATCTGTAAACGATTGAGCAAGTGGGAGATGGATGAACCTATCGTATAGGTGGATGCCCAATCGTTTAGGAAAAACTAAGCGATCGTCTAGCAAAAGCTATGCGATCATTTAGCTCATCACTTAGCTGAGTGTTTGTCGCCTACTAACACTCCACGGTCGTTTAGCTAACTCCAAACCGTCGCTTAGTAAATCTAATTTACTTGACAACTTCCCATGAGTATTTTCCGATAGAGGAAATCTCAAAATCACTTCTTACTAAAATTAGGAAAACATTTTCCCTTTTATCTCACGGTTACCATGAAACCACCAATAACCTCCCACTCAATTGGTTATTAGAGAAAAAGAGATAATTATCCAATAATTAATATTATTATAAATATAAATGAGAACCAACTTATCATACTATATTTATAACCTATAGTATTAATATTTCATCTCATGAAACATACAAACTATAGCTCTTTTTCTATTCCACGACACTTAATGTAAATTTCATTTATATTAATCCTTCACTAGATGTATCTCATACACCATACCGATCATATCATATATAATCGAATTACCTCTTGTCAATTTGAACATTTCAAATTAACACCAAGAACTGATCCTCAACGTGAATCCATTGAGCTACCAAGGGGACGTTATGGACCTGTAGCTCGAAGCTCCAACGGTATGTGAATAACTGACTAAACTCTTTAGTCACAGGATCCAACATCCGTTAATTGCCAGACATTCCACTAAAGACTGACAGCTGAACTCCCCTTACCACAGATATATTATGTGTCCATCTTAACCAATCAACAGTGCGACAACCCTTCACAAATCGCTTGTAAGTACAGCTTAGCCAATAATCGTTATGCCCCAATAGTTACATCTAACTTCTTAAGTACCACTGAATCCTCTAATGAACATAAGTCATAGTTCTACTATGACTGAGTCCTCACTTCCAAAAAGAAGCTGTGGCCACTATGTTCAAGCCTCGAAATCAACCCTTAAGGGAGCAATCTCTCTACTTACCCCTGCTTCAGGGAAGAATTGAATTCCATCTTGTGTATTAAGTTCCCAGCTCCCAAATTAGACAAGTTCTAAAAAAGATAGGCATGTTGAGTTGGCAATCTGGTCACTCTCACCTATACTAATCAAAGGACTGCTCTCAAAGTCAAGAGTTCCCAAAACACTCAGGATTGAGGTCGTGTCACCTATGGTCGTTTAGGTGAGATGTAAGTCTCTAGTATCAACAACGTTATATATAGAGTCTAGTCATCTCGTGATCTGGTCTTATACAAACTCTTTGTATAGGACACCCCCGCTCGCATGTCTCTACATGAATGGTCAGGATCTACCATCTGTAGTAGGTTACAACACTTACAAATCTCTACAAAGCGGGTCGAATCCGTAATGTCACTAGAATCAGGTATCCCACCTTAATCCTTATACTACAGACCTATTTAAGTTATCACTTAAGGCATGATCCACTTGTATATCATATATACATGCTTAAGTTTACATAAGATAACCATGGAGCTTTATTTATTGGATATGAGTAAATACTAGAATGAAATAACAGTTATTTTATTCATAAAACAATGTGTGTATCATTACAAACAATGAGACTTCAGGAGAATTAGAACACCAATCCCAACAATCTCCCACTCGTCCTAATGCCTCAGGAGACTAATGTACAATACAAAATAAAACATGTACAATATACAATAAACTAGGGCATACCCCAGTATAATCTCCCACTTGCCCTAGACAAGATGCCGCATGTCCCGCAGGCCCAGACTCTCCAAGTGACCCTCGAACACTTTAGCCGTGAGAGTCTTTGTAAATAGATCAACAACGTTGTGCTTCGACGCGATCTTCGTGACTTTGACATCACTGCGATGCACAATCTCCCTGATCAAGTGGTATTTTCGATTTATATGCTTGGCCCAATGATGACTCTGAGGCTCCTTTGAATTTGCCACAACCCCGCTGTTATCACAATAAAGTGTGATAGGCAAATCCTTATTTGGAACAAATTCCAAATCTGAAAGGAATTTCCTTAGCCAAATAACCTTCTTTGCTGCTTCACAAATGGCTACGTATTTGGCTTCCATAGTGAAGTCTGTGATGCATCCTTTCTTGATGCTTCGCCACACTACATCCCCTCCATTCAGAGTGAACGCTGTCCTCGATGTCGATTTGCAAGAATCTTTATTGGTCTAAAAGTCAGAGTCCATGTATCCTGTAAGGATTAGATACTTATCTCCATACACGAGCAAGTAGTCCCTCATTCTCCGAAGATACTTGAGGATCGTCTTGACCGTCATCTAGTGATCAAATCCTGGATTGGACTGATATTGATTGACAATCCCTACTGCATAGCAAATGTTGGGTCTGGTACACAACATTGCATACATTAAGCTTCCTACAGTTGAAGGATAGGGAATCCGTCTCATCTCCTCAACCTCTTGAGGTGTCTTAGGACATTGATCCTTAGACAAAACGATTCCATGCCTGAAGGGTAATAAACCCCTATTGGAATCCTGCATCCTGTACCTGATCAACATTTGATCGATGTACGATGCCTGAGATAGGGTTAATCGTTTGTTCTTACGATCCTGAATGATCTGGATCCCTAGAACATACCGTGCCTCACCCAAATCTTTCATTTGGAACTGGATAGCTAGCCATTTCTTAATGTCAGTCAGTTACCCTACATCACTCCTAATGAGTAAGATATCATCCACATACAGTATCAGGAAAGCTACCGAGCTGTTGATGATCTTCTTGTATACACAAGGCTCATCAACATTTTGATCAAAGCCAAATGACTTGACTGTAGCGTTAAATATGATGTTCCAAGATCTAGATGCTTGTTTTAGCCCATAAATGAATCTATTAAGCTTGTAAACTTTTGCTCTTGATCTGGAACTGTGAACCCCTCTGGTTGAGTCATATAGATGGTCTCCTCAAGATTACCATTAAGAAAGGCAGTCTCGACATCCATTTTCCATATTTCATAATCATAAAATGTGGTTATGGATAGGAGAATCCTGATAGACTTGAGCATGACAACAGGTGAGAAAGTTTCCTCATAGTTAACTCCCTCGACCTAGATATAACCCTTTGCCACGAGTCGAGCTTTAAAGGTTTGCACCTTTCCATCTACACCTCTCTTTTGCTTATAGATCCACTTACACTCAATAAGTCTTACCCCATCAGGTGGATCAACAAGCTCCCAGACGTTATTGAAGTATATAAACTCCATTTTCTAGTTCATGGCCTTAACCCATTCATCTTTGTCAACATCCTTCATTGCTTTCTTAAAAAACAATGGATCCTAGACCCCATCATTCAAAATGACATTTTGGGCTTCAGTCAAACCCATGTAGCGATCCGGTGGGTTCATAACCCTCCCACTACGTCGAGGTAGTCTTAACTCTTAAGCTGGTTGACTAGATGTTCCGACCTCAACAACTCTTGTTGACCTATTGATCCTGTCTCTTATACACATCTAGATGTGTATAAGAGACAGCCCATGTAGCGATCCGGTGGGTTCATAACCCTCCCACTACGTCGAGGTAGTCTTAACTCTTAAGCTGGTTGACTAGATGTTCCGACCTCAACAACTCTTGTTGATCTGTCATCCTGTTCAACAACTCTTGTTGAACCCTCAACAGTCTTAGTCTCACTAGAAATCTCACGTAAAACGAGCTTACTTCGTGGTTTATGATCCCTCATGTGGTCTTCTTCCAAGAAGATAGCATTTGTAGAAACAAATACTTTGTTCTCACTCGGATTATAGAAGAACCCACCTTTCGTTTCCTTGGGGTAGTCTACAAAGAGGCAAACCTTCGAACGAGGTTCCAACTTCTTTGGGTTAGTCATAAGCACATGTGCCAGACAACCCCAAATCCTGAAGTGGCGTAAACTACCTTTATAGCCTCTCCACAACTCAAAAGGTGTTTCAGAAACAATTTTCGAGGGAACGTTGTTCAGGATATAACATGCAGTCTCCTGTAAAACCCCAAAACGAGTCTGGAAGATGAGCATAACTCATCATAGACCGACCATGTCCAACAAGTTTCTGTTTCTCCTTTTTGATACAACATTATGCTGAGGTGTACCAGGGGCCGAGAGTTGGGACGCAATCCCATGTTCTATCATATAGTTATGGAATTTGAGGTCCATATACTCTCCACTATGATCAAATCGTAGTGTTTTTATCTTTTTACCCAACAAGTTTTCAACTTCAGCCTTATACTTCTTGAACTTGTCAAGGGCTTTAGACATACGTTGCATTAGATAGAGATACCCATATCTTGAATAATCATCTATGAAAGAGATGAAATATTCATACCCATCTCGAGCTCTAACATTCATCGGACCATAAAGGTCTGAATGTACAAGCTCCAAGGCTTCCTTGGCTCTGTAGCCTTTTCCAGTAAAAGGTTGTTTGGTCATCTTGCCTTCGAGGCATGATTCACATACCAGCAAGGAGTTTTCTTCTAACACTTTAGAAGTCCACTTTTCACCAACTTCTCATTCCTATTGAGGTTGATGTGACCTAACCTTAGATGCCAAATATGGGCATTTTTCTTAGAAGAAACCTTTGGTCTTTTAGCTGTTATTGTCGTACTAAACATTTCAGTGTTAAACAAGGCT
Source organism: Benincasa hispida (assembly GCF_009727055.1). Lineage (NCBI taxonomy): Eukaryota > Viridiplantae > Streptophyta > Magnoliopsida > Cucurbitales > Cucurbitaceae > Benincasa > Benincasa hispida. Next base: position 31,155,559 of record NC_052354.1, read on the forward strand.
TTTATGACTAATGACCTTAGTATATATAAGTTACTTTCCATTGAACCATAACCAATCTCCATTCCATTCTTGAAAATAAACACTTTATTCTCAGAAAAGGAGACGGTATACCCTTGTTCAATGAGACAAGAAACTGAGATTAAGTTCCTCTTAATATGAGGAACTACGAAAACATTATCCAGTAACAGATAATGTTTCTTGTCAACAAATAACTTTAGCCTGCTTACAACAACCGCTGAAACAACGTTGCCAGTACCGACTCGTAGAGTCATCTCTCATTGTGGCAATATTTTCCAGGAACTGAATTCTTGGTAAGAGAAACTGACATGATTGGTAGCACTAGCATCAAGGATCTAGGTAGAAAGGTTAGCTAAACAAGAATTAAATGAAGTCCCAAACACAGAAAAATCATCCATAAAACCCTTCATGATCTCCTCAATCAACCCATGAAAAATGGCCATCATGCATCTCTGGAAAGTGGCTGGTGCATACATAAGCTGAATGACATCCTTCTGAATTCAAATGTCCCCATACGGACACGTGAACGTCATCTTCTCCTAGTCTTCAAGGGCAGAAGCAATCTGATTGTAACCTGAAAAACCATCAAGAAAACAAAAGTAAGGATATCCAGCCAGCCTATCTAACATCTGATCAATAAAAGGCAATGGAAAATGGTCTTTTCTGGTGGCCTTGTTCAACTTCTTGTAATCGATGCACATCCTCCAGCCTGTAACTGTCCTGGTGGGAATACTTTCATTATTCTCATTTTTTATCACCATCATCCTGCCCTTCTTGGGTACCACCTGCATCGGACTCACCCAAGGGTTATCAGATATTGCATAGATAATTCCTGCATTTAACAATTTAAGCACCTTAGCCTTTACAACTTCTTTCATTGCAGGATTCAACCTCCTTTAGGGTCGAATCGAGGGACTAAAGGAATCCTCCATTAAAATCTTATGCATCAAAATCGAGAGATTGATTCCTTTCAAAACATTAATTGACCACCCCAAAGCTGATCGATAGGTCCGTAAGACTCTAAAAAATTTCTCCTCTCCAACTCGATTTAATTAAGATGATATAATTATGGGGTGCATAGACGATTCTCCTAGAAAAGCATACCTTAAATGTGTAGGTAGGTCTTTCAATTCTAATTAGGGTGGCGTATTAACATTATACTCACTAACATACAGTAGAGGTACAGGTACATGCTTAGCATAACACACAGGTAGATAATTCAAGCATTTAGTGTAAAAAAAAAATATCCTCATCTATCCTATCTATCATATCCATCTCATAATTTAACAAACTCTGACTCAAATGATCGGTGGTTAAGGCCAGTTCTTGAAACTCAGCAATATGTCTATCCACAACACTAATGCTATAACAAGTATTATCGGACTCAACATGCCTTAGAGAACGAAAAATATTGAATTTTACCTCCTCTTCGTTTACTCGAAGTGTAAGCTTACCATCATAGACATCAATCAATTCCCTACCTGTGGCCAAGAACGGCCGATCTAAGATGATGGGAACCTCTGAATCTTCCTCCATATCTAGAACTACAAAATCTGATGGGAAGATGAATTTACCAACCTTGACTAGCACATCCTCCACTACATCTTAAGGGTATGTAAGAGAGTGATCTGCTAGTTGCAAAGATATGGTTGTCAGCTACACCTCTCCTATGTCCAGTTTCCTGTACAAAGATAAAGGCATCAAATTAATTGAGGCCCCTAAATCACATAGAGCTCTACTTACCGTTAAGCTCCAAATGATGCAGGGGATTGTAAAACTCCCAGGATCCTTCATATTTTAAGGCAGCTTCCTTTGCAAAATTGCACTGAATTCCTCTGTCAAACTCACAGTCTCAAAATTTTCAAATTTCTTCTTTTTTGATAACACATCCTTCATAAACTTGGCATCGTTAGGCATTTGTTCCAACACATCTTCAAAAGGAATATTTATATGCAACTTTTTAAAAATGTCTAAAAATTCTGCAAATTGATCATTTAGCTTCTTCTTTTGAAAACGTCGAGGATAAGGGATGTTGTTACAAACAGGAGGTAAAGGTTTAGAAAAACCCCTGAATTCGATGGAGTGGGCACATCAATTTCATCCTTCTCCGCATTCACTTCAAATTCCTTATCAGTGCTTTTTGTCACAAAATCATTGGCCTTCTATGCATCCTCATCCACCCATTTGGACTCAGCTACTACTCTCCTGCTTCTCAAATTCATTGCCTTGCACTCCTTCTTATGGATTTTCTCAGCATAGTAGGCAGACTTACCTGACTGTATAGCATTCATTATGGTCGCCATCTAGTTAAACTAGGTCTTAAGGTTCTGAATGGCCTTACCATGGCTGGTCATGGTACTTTCAAAGTTGTTTGCCCTACTTCTGGATTTTGTGATGAACTCCCTCATCAATTCCTCCATTGAGGGATTCTTCTCAAGAGATGGTGAAGGAGTTGAACTTGGATGGCCGTACAAAAATTTTTTAGTGTTAGCATAAGAGAAGCTTTCATGATTACACAAACCTGACTGATAATGGGGAGGTTGGTGTGTCTCATATGAGTTCTGATGTGCTCCTCGAAACTAGTTGAACTAATGCATAAAATTTTCCTGCTTAGTGATTGGCACCTCCCATGATAGTGTTGCATGGCATGCTACTATCGAAGCAACTGATGGATGGGTACCTGCAGACAGATGACTAATTACGTTAGTCAAAGAAACCATTTGTGCCTTTAACGCCCCTATCTCATCAAGCTCGTATAGGCCTACCACTCTAGATGTGCCCCATTCTGATGGCCAATTATAACTTATGGTGGCCATATCTTCTAACAATGCTTGAGCAGTAATTGGAGTCTTTGCAAAAACTGAGCCACTTGCAGTAGCATCTAAGATGGATTTCGTAGTGCTGGTCAATCCATTGTAGAACAACTGAATCTACAACCAGTCAAGATACCTTTGCTTGAGGCACTTCTGCAGAAGCTCCTTATATCGTTCCCATGCCTCAAATAGTTGCTCATCCTTTTTCTGCCTGAATGTCCCAATTTCTATCCTTAATCTAATTGTTTCGCAGGAGGGAAAAATTTGTTTAGAAAGGCTTGAGCCAAATCTTCCCACGTAGTTATGCTTACCGATGCAAGTGACTTAACCAATCCCTTGCCTTGTCCTGCATAGAGAAAGGAAATAGTCTCAAGTGAATAGCATCAGAAGAGACTCCATTTATTTTTACTGTTCCACTAATTTCCAAGAAAGAGCAGATGTGCTTGTGTGGATCTTTGTGTTGAGTTCCCCTGAATGCAAGGTTCCGTGCCATCTAAAGTAAACCAAGTTTCAATTCAAAATTATTGGTGTTAATTGGGGCCTTTGAAATGCCCGTTTGGGTCGTGGGGTCAGCTAGTTGGAATATTCTTTAATGGTTCGTCAGCTCCCCCTTGGTCTCCCATGCGGCAAACTCAAGTTACAAAAGCTACAAAACAGAATAAAAACAAAAAGCCCAAATTAAGATCAACTCAGTCTTTAGCAATATTAAGTTTGGAAAAATTTTTCATGCCAGTCCCCGACAACGACGCAAAAAACTTGATGATATGTGCAAGCGCATGCAATCGAAGTAATAAATCCCAGATAGGGTATCGTCCTTAGGGACCGGCGTGAGCAAAATTTTCCTAACATAGCTATCACAATTCTTCGTCAATTTTATCTAGGCAACCAAAAGATGATTTTTATCTATAACTATGAATGACAAAAATTCAGTTACACTCAAGAGCAATTCATACCAAAACGATTCCAGGGTGTTGTTTCATTTAGAGAATACAATGAATATGACATGCAATTGATTGAAATTGATATACTGAGGCTAGAAGTTCTAAAATCAAGAAATCCTCTCTCAAGCTCAAACCATCCTGATAACTACCCATTGACCCGAATCTCTTCTATTGTTTGAATAGTTACAGCATTAAAACACTTCAATTGCACCCTTTATTATTCTAAATTCACTCTCATGCAATTTTGAATAACAATCTAAATTATTAGGTCCAGTGAATTAAACTCTCTCTCGAGACATCTAATTAACTTAGGTTCATTCAATTAGTGATCAGTTAATCAAATGCATTAATCACAAATAATTTAGAAATCCATGCAAAATCAATCAACTGTAAATTCAATACCCAAAGTAAAATCCCTAAAATCGACAAACACCCTAGAATAAAAGAGTTAGCCGCACATGATTCTGATAACAATATTCAACAAAGAATCAATCATTATAGTAAAAAGTAAATTTAACGTAGAAGAATGATCTTCCCTCAATAGGTCCGAATCCTAGTCACGATCAACTCAGAACGTTCTTGGATCAATGCTCAATCAAAATATCGAGACTTCAACCAAAAACGATCAAAATTGCTCTATTTTGGCTTTTGTACAGACTAAAATTTAAGTAAAATCTATCAAAGAAGGCTCACTCTTTTTTTTCCTCCTTCAGACTTGGCAGCGCACACTGATATTTATAATATGCTCGTAGCGTTGCAACGCTAGTGTCATGCAAGCTGCACGTCAAAGTCGTAGTGTTGCAACGTTACAAGTAGCATTGCAACGCTGACCTGTTTCCAATTGGTCTTGAGTCTACAGCGTCTGGGAGCATCATTGCAATGTTCTTCCAATGTTGGCTCCTCTAAATTGCCTTCCAAATTTGCCTTTTTTCTTGATCTTGGATCCTTGGTTTCTTCCTAATTCCATAGCCAACCCATATTTGCTCAAAATTGGAGTTTTGCCTTGGGTTTTTTTTATCCTTTTTGTACAAATTGCTCCTGATGCTTAGTTTCCTGAAATTACTCAATAAACCACGTCAAAAAAAAAAAAAAAAAAACTAGAAATTTTAGTTCTAAACTTGAAGGTAATAAAATCAGTTTTTAGATGCTTTTCATACACCTGAGTAGAACAGTGTATCAAAAAGAAGAAATAGAACCTTATTAGATATGGTTCGTTTTATGATGAGTTATGCTCAATCCTCTGTTGCTATGTTTAAGTCTATAAGAATTCTCTTGTCCATAACCATATATTATGACTATGAGACATGAAAAATGGATGCCAAGACTGCTTTTCTGAATGGCAATCTTAAAGAGAATATCTTTGTGTTTCCCCCTGAGGGGTTCATAGCCCGAGATTAGGAGCAAAAAGTTTGCAAACTAAATTGATCCATTTATGGGTTGAAAAAAACATCTAGATCATGGAACATTAGATTTGATACAATGATCAAATATTTTGGTTTTGATCAAAACGTAGATGAACCTTGTATCTACAAGAAAATCATCAAGGATAAAGTAGCTTTTCTAGTACTTTATGTGGATGATATCCTACTCATTGGGAATGATGCATGGTACCTTATTAACATTAAGGAATGGCTGGCAGCCTAACTCCAAATGAAATATTTGGGAGAGGCGCAGTATGTACTTTGGATCCAAATCATTAAGCTACAAGTCCATGTTTCCGTTACCAGTTCCCCGACAACAGCGCCATAAACTTGTAACGCATATGACATAATTTTCGATGCTTTTATTTTAAGCATGTGGACAATTATGAATATGAATGAATAAAATTATTCTTCTTATGTCATACAACACATGGATGATTGCGATGATATGCGATACTACTTCTAGATATGCATTATTAATGAATGTTCTTGTAGTATGCTATGCGTTGTCACAAGTTTTCTTGCGTTGAAACCATGTATAATTTCACCGCAAGTTTCTCGGTGTGATCCGAGGTCGAACACAGGGATTGTTTTAGGTTAATTGTGTTATATTTATGAATGTCTCTTATACACATCTAGATGTGTATAAGAGACAGGTCGAACACAGGGATTGTTTTAGGTTAATTGTGTTATATTTATGATATATGCGACCGGAGGTTTTTCAAATTAATAAAAGTGTGGTTTGTACATGCGATAAAGTAAATTGTGCAGTAAAGTAAAGATAAGCGATAAAAAATGCGATAATAAATTAAATTGCGATAAAAGTAAAGTGTGATAAAATAAACCTAAGCTATGATGATACAAGATATAGGTAACATGATACAAGATATCGAGGTTGAGACTAACTGTGAAGATTATACAAAGATCGTGTTATGCGGTGGCAAGTCTTATGCGGGAAACAGAAAGAGAAAGGATAATTATATAAACAACGCAAGTTTCTTAAATGTGTTAAAGATATAAGTGCGGTTCCGCTTTCCCCTAGCGTACACCTCTCGGTGATCGATCGCGTTTCCCACATATCTGTGGTGAAACAGGGACAAATGTAGTGAACGCAAGGTTGCTTCCATCTCTGGAAGTACTTCTTGCTTTAGTTAACGCATTCTTCTAACCTTTTCTCGACGGATCAGAATGGCATCTTCACTTCTGCTCTCACCAGTGAAGATGCTGTCTAACATGCTTTAGCTAAACATCTTTATTTATTTAGCACAGATTACGTTACTTGTTTAATTCATATTAATCACAAAGGGATTAAGAAAACATCGTAGAGAAAGCGATTAATGGAGAAATGGAAATAGACAGAAATGTGGAAATGAAAATGATCATGACAATTAATTATACAATCAAGTGTCTGATACATGATTGTGAATGATTTAGACTAAGAAGATGAAATACAATTGATGAATAAGAGTTAGAAATAGATACAGAAGAGTGCCAACGTCTTGACACCGATCTGGATGAGAGATTGCTTACCGGCATAGACGAAGTGAATGGAAGGATGAGCTTCCCTCTCAGGCTTGCTCAACCAGTAGAGTTGATCTAGGTACAGAGCTTCACGGCTTGGATTTGGAATGATTCGCCCTGAGACTCACTTAGAGGCTTTTGCGTCCCTCTTTTGGTCACATAATTCTAAGCCAACGCATGTCCTAGCCCACGCATAGCTCTTATCATATCAACCATGCGTTAAGCCTTCCTCGTTTCGTAGCATAACTTCAGCATGCATTACATACTCCATCGTCTAGCCCATCGTTTAGTACTATTGCTGCATAGCACCAATGCATAGGCCGCATAGCATCAACGCATAGGTTCATAGCATCAACGCATCGCACTTTACCTACGCATAGTACCTTACCAATGCATAGTGTAGCATTGCCTCGTCCATCGCATCCATCGCGACATATCATCGCATAGCACTACCGCATCCAACACCGCATGCATCCCTCGCTACATCTCATCCCTCAACGCATGCCATCCCTCGACGCATGCCTCGCACCGCGTCAACGCATGCCCTTGCCTCACCACATACCCTTGCACCGCATGCCTTCAGCTACTTACCAACGCATCATAACTTTCACTCATGCGTTCACCCTTGGTACCAATGCATAGCTTATCCTTGCCTTCAACACTTAGCCTCTACAAGCCTTGATTGCTACTCACGCAACCTAATGTGTTCACTCTTCTCCATCAACGCATGTCTGCACTATGCTTCCATACTTAGCCAAATTTCCACTTGTTATATTATCAAAACTCACACATCTAAGTATTTACAATACTTAGAATTTTCTTCCTCCATCTTCCTACTTTCTTTATCTTCTTTCTCAATTTTACCTAATACGCTTGTTACTTACTTTTGTAGGAAAATAGAGTATGGGGTTGACAAGCTGCTGCTGCATTGGCAGCAGTCTGCGAAGCAGGATTCAAACCGTGGTAGAAAATTTCCATTTGCAGGCAATCTGGTAGCCCATTATGCGGACAGTCTCGGACCAACCTTTTAAACCTCGTCCAAGCACTGTCTCTTATACACATCTAGATGTGTATAAGAGACAGTCACCGGTTTCATTTCAAATCTACTTCCGTCTAAGGCAGGCCTCATGATTCCCAGAGATAAATCATAGAGGTTTGGCCATGCATAGTCCCTAATAGGCCTATTGCGATCGTTTGCTAATAGAATCAGATTTGCTATGACATTGTTGTTATTTGGTGCTTCATTCCTAGGCTGCTCCGCTATCTCTTCTTTATCAGATTCTGGTTGCTATTGGCAGTCTCTTAGTCTCCTTCGAAATATTCTCTCAATCTCCGGGTCGTAGTTCACTAGAGATTGAGAGTTCTGCAAAGAAATCACAAAAATTATCGTTAACAACTATTTTGCCAAAGTCCCCGGGAACGACGCCAAAAACTTGATGTTTGAATTTTATGAAGTGGAAATTATGGATGTTGTGTGTTGGTGGATTGCGTTGTGCACTCAAATTTCCCCAGAGGAATCCAAGTGTAAATTTTTCTGAGTTTCCTGGTAAGTCCAGGGTCGAACACAGGGACTTGTGAAAATAATTGCGTTGGAGATTTTTATGAAAACTTGCGGTAACTAGTTGAATAAATAAATGTTGGGTTGTTGTTGCGTTAATGAAAATAATAACGAATGCGGCAGAGTTTGAAAAGAGTTGGTAAATGGGAAATACGATGAATATGCGGTGAATGGGTTGAGAAGGGTTTCGGCTAACACTCTCTAGGATGCATTCATGCCTTGCGATCATGCAACATGCATACAATAGTAAACCACCTCTCAGCGCGAATGCTACAGCTTCTAAGGCTAGAACACATGCGATAAATATGCGATAAGTCTACAGGGTTTACTCATAAACCTTTATCTCTATTTATGCGATGACAACATGACATTCACACAAATATGCGACCACATAATATCATTCCTATTCCTAGGATGCATGCGATGCAAGTTGAAAAACAGAGCTTATCTCTAAGTCCCTATCTCTTGTTTATGCAAGCCTAATCTTGCTCTTTCGAGTCCAAATTCTAACTTAGTTCTCTCGAGACATTAGGTTCTTTCTTTAGATTCTCTCTTAAGTAACTCTAAAAGGGTATTTTGCTCAACATAAAACAAGACAATCGCAAGCAATGAACTTCCTAGATCCTGTTAGCTTAGTTCCTCTCAACCCATTCAACTAGTTTAGCTACTCATGCATGTTAAGAGAGTGAGCAGATGTAGAAATTGAACTTCCATTGAATAGATATAAGATGAAGTACAGAATAACAATGCAAGTATAGTAAAGAGCCTGGAGCAATTTCTTGCTGCCAGGCGTTACACTATTTCTACTCGTGCTCTAAAGATATTATCTCTTTCACGAGAGTTAGCCCGCTCTCTGCTCTTACGGCCCAAGGTTCTCTCTCGAGCTGCCTTGGACAATCTCCGACGTCACCACTCTTCTCTTGCTCCGCCGTAAAAATGGAAAAGAAAACTATGAATAGAGGTATGAATTGTAATGGTGATGAGATAATCGACTGCTTAACCCCTTCTTTGAAGAATGCACTTGGTATTTATAGGGCATCAAATGTGAAAGGCGACTTTTTTCTCCCTGTTGTGCAGATGGGACAGCTTTAATTCCTAATTGATATGTTGGATAATTGTCACCGATAAAGCTGGATGTACTTTGTGACCGTTATCGGCTGTCAACTTAATTTGGATCCGACTGCCGTCAGCTTTCTGTTTCATCGATCTTAATTGTCCTTTCGTCCGGATGTGTCCACCATGTTGCGGTGATTTTTCTTAGGTGAATGTTTGTGAGCACGATCAACGCAAAGTCTTGCGGTGAAGTTGCGCTCGACCAATGTATTCCTATGATCACATTCTTTGCATTGCGTTAATGCGTTATTCTGCACAAAAATATAAAGATCAACTGCTCTAATGCATTGGACGCATGCGACCGCAATATTATAGAATTTATGCTTAATGGATGCTATTTAACATATTTCATCAACGCAATCCAATATTGTTTAAGGATTTAGCACTATGATAACGTGCATTTATGCCCGTTATCAGGGAGATTGTAGAAAGAGGAGATGTGATTATCACAAAGATTGCCTCAGAGCATAACATTGCTGATCCATTTATGAAAGCTCTCTCGGCTAAAGTGTTCGAGGGTTAGCTAGAGAATCTAGGTGTACGAGACATATACATTGTATAATCTAGGGCAAGTGGGAGAAGTGTAATGGGTATTATGATGCCCTAGATTATTGTATTTATTTAGCATTATCCTGCCTTTTGGATTTTGATATTATGTACAACCCATTGACTAGAGTTTTAGTTCAAGTGGGAGTTTGTTGAGTTTTATGCCCTAAAACTCGTAGATAGTAGATGTTATTAATTGACATCATCAATAAAGAGTTATAGATGTTAATTCAATAAATATTATTGTTTGTGTTGTTCGTCTATTTTTGTCTTAATAACCTTAAATTCAATAAACTAACATCCAAAGTTACTTTATGAGTCTTGAACTGTATGTAGAGACATATAGGGATGAATGTTCAAGATACAGCCTGAAGACTTGGCAACTAATTGTTTGTTAAGTTTTGTGTCTCTACGAGCAAACTTTTTATCTTAAGAGTATTGCAGCTTGTGTGACCAGGTTGTAAACAATATTGAAGTGTAGGCGATGCGCTGAAAGCCAATGTTGACCCCAAGGTAGAAGGGCAATCAATCGCAAAAGAGCTGAAGGTAATTCTAAGCACATGAGGGGTGCATGCACCCAACAATTGCCAGAAGTTCCAATGGTCAAGGCAACTTGACCCAAGCAGTTGAGAGCAATCTCCTGCATGGAAGACTCCTTGTGGTGACAACACTCCTACTTTTCCAGGGACGTCTTCTACTCTATCTTTAACTTGCTTTCTTAGTTTAGGTTATTTTTATCTTTGTTGTTATTTTGGATATATGGCTGCTTCCTTGGGTGTGGTACGTTTGCTCTTGTAAGTGCAATAATAAGTCTCCTCGGTGCGCAGTTCAACGGAAGAATTCCTTTCATCCTTCAACGCATGGCTTCAATCGCGTGAATTCTAACGCATGATCGCATGAGTTGTTCCGCCTAAGGTCTTTTCTTGTTATCTTATATGCCTTATCCTTTTGAAATTCTTCCCTTCCCGATTGCGTTGTTTTTTTATGTTTCTATGATGGTACATATAATTCACCACATTTTCTAACTAATCAACGAAAGGCACTCTTTACTTTTATTAGCTTCTTCAAATTTTGAAAGTCTTAAGTTTTATTTTGTGCAAATCTTTGTTCAAACATTTATTACCGCATTCTTGTAATTTTGTTTTTAGCTTTGCGGTGAGAACACTGCCAACCTCTAAGTTTGGGGGTGGCAGCGGTCTCGGAGAATGCGTTCATTATAATTGCGGATCATTTGGAATATATATATAATTATATATATATATATATAATATAATATAATGAAGCGAGTTTGAATATATAACTCCATTGTCAACGCAATGGCGGAAAACCATGTGATAAGAGATTAAGCTTGAAAGGCACTTGCTCAAAGTCTGGATGTCGTATGACACACGTGGCGGGGCAAGCCAAAATGAAGGCAAGTACCAGGATCAGTGCATAACGCGCAATCCTCTGTCCACGCAAGCCAAATCAAAACGAGACAAGACTTGAAGTTGAATATAGATTGCAAACCGAAGTTACGATACCTGGATATGACACACGTGGGGTAAGCCAAAACGAAAGAGCGAAACCAGGTTAACGCCGCATTTGAATAAGTCATCGAAAAGGTGTTTTTAATGTTTGAACAACGCATTCTCAAAAGCTAAACGCTCAAGTTGCAGTGAATGAATTAAAAGTTTAATTGAGCAAAGACTTGCCGAATTTAAACTTAGAAAAATCTTTTGAAGAAGTAGCAGGAGTGAGGGAGAACATGTAGGTGAATTTGGTCGAGGTATTGGAGGAAGATTATATTATAGAAGCGATGGTCTCGCAAAGGAAAGCATGTAGGGAGTTAGAATTCTTGAGTATAATGCATGCTTGAGGACAAGCATGATTTTTAGTTTCGGGGTGTGATGACATGCAGGAAATGCATGTCATTTTAGGATTTTTACTTAGAATTATGAAGGTTTAAGCCAAGATATGCAGCAATTATTGTAGAATCACGAGAAGAAGCTGGTGACGATCGCATAATGAAATCTCGGCGTAACTGCGGATTATTTATGCGATTCAATGTTCTATTTTTGTATGTAATTATATGGGAAGTGGACACAAACCGGAAAATCGGGGACCACCCGCATAGAAGCGATCTACGTGGAGAGAACAACTTCCATCGCAAAGGCGAATGCAGCTCGATCAAACGCATGGATGTTACGGTAAATTAGCCGTATACGTCCATCGATGGGAGTTCACGCTTCGTCAGCGATTGCGATCGTCGTGTTAGAGTTGCGGTATTTTAGCGAATGCAGTCACTGAATGATTTACGGCTACGCAATAACGCATGATAAAGGTGATCAGCGCAAGGGTTGGTGTGAATGAACGCATCAACGAAATCTACCTTTCTGGAAAATCAAAAGATGATGTTGACATTTCACCTACCACGCCGTTAGTGGTAGGGTTCAGAAAAAGAACTAACGCCTCTGAATTCCCCTTCGTACTCAGACGGTCCATTAATGTTGTCGGCGGATCAAGGATCTTATAAATAGAGAAGCCGCAGATGTAGACGAAATTCCAAGTTCATCCAGGGATTTTCGCCCAAGTTGAATCCAAGTTTGCCTGAGGTTCACCTAGGGCGGCATCTTGTGATCTAGACAAAATGCATGAGAAGACACCTGAGCGTTCTTCACCTCCTTCATTCATTCCGAGTGATGATCGGAGCCTTTGATCGGAGTTAGATCTCAAGAGGGTCAGCTCTACCACCCATCCATGGCAACACCGGCAGCCTTGATGCACATCCGCTGGAAGTATGTCTTTGCTTCCAGCCGGTCATTTCATTTTCTTTCTGTTCTTATATTGTATTGTATGACATTTTGTGATTAAGGAATTAATACAATTTTTTTTCAATTCATTTCTCTTTTTCCTTTGATTCCATCTCCATCTTCTTTACTTAGCATCTTTACTTTCATTGCAACACTTAGTGAGATTTCTTGGGTATCACATACTTAGTCATGTAGATTAGGGATATGAAGCATGTAGCAACCCACCGAGAGGTGTGCGTTGCGTGAGTGTGTGAATAACCTTATTTGCTTAGTGTGAAGCTGCGGCAACGCCTGTCTATAGGCTAATGCGATGCTTATCTATGAGTAAAGTCAGCAACAACCAACTGCCTGGGAGGGTAAGTGGTTGGTCGCATTAAGCAATGTATGCATTGTTCACTAGAGATAGGAATAATCTTAGGTCAGCCAAGTTCATGCGGTTACCTTGTCCTATGAGCGCATCATTTATCATTTAGGCATACTTGAGAGAGTAGTCTAAAACCCAAATCTAAGACTCGAGAGAGCGAATTGGAACGCATTGGAAAGAACAGGGAACTTAGAGATAAGCTCCGTTTGCTATCACATAGCGTATGGGCCCTACAGATAGGATATTGCATGTGTCCAAGAAGAAGGATAAGGTGGTATGTGGTTAGCATGCTCATGTGGCGAGAGCTAGTGAGTGGGTTATGGAAGTCTAGGCAGGCATATGCTTCTTGGCATTATCGCAGATCCACCGCATACATCCTAGAGTTAGGTTCATGTATGCATGGCTTGCGTTGACGAAGGTTGCCCTTGCGGTCACTCTTAAGGGTTGCAATGAAAACATCTCCGCATTTTATCTATCTTTTCCGTTCATTGGTTTCATGTCAAGAGTTGTCGTGTCTCTGCCTCTCATGCAGATTCTCATTGCATTGTCTGTTAGTTAGAAGTAGGAGTAGGATTAGTTTAGCAACCCCTCCAACATTCTTTTATTTAAACTGTCGCATGCACATTACCGCATTCATTTTGCTACAAGTCTCTGAGTTCGACCTTGGATCACTCGAGAAACTTGCATTCGCGTTATTGGTGTGAACGCAAGAAAACTTGTGATAGGACGCATGGTCATCGCATACATTCGTTAACGCATTATCATTCCAACGCATGACCATCGTCACATGCATATCTTAAGAACATGCATCGTATATTAAGTCCAATGGATTTTAGTTGTCGAGTAAAATTGATGTCTAATTTTCCATCATCAGTACCTTATCTTGGTAACACTATGGATGCGACCCACTTTGTATTTGATACAAACGCAATGATCCAACGTGTTCACGTAGTTGACATGCGAGTGGGGGTATCCTATGCAATGAGTTTGCATGATCCATTAACTAGTTAGGTTCCTATTTTAATAGGATGACCTAGGCAACTTAGTCTTAATCCTTAGTATATTATGAACTCATGTTCATAAGGGATTATCCTTTGATTTGTATTGATGAGGGTGGCCAATTCACCGACCCAATATGCCTACCATTTTGGGGAGAAGACCGAGTGGGGAGCTTGGAACATAATAATACAAGATGGAATTTACTTCTTCCCGCTTTAAGGGTAAGTAGATCAGTGTTCCTTTAAGTGGAATCTCCGGGACTTGAACAAAGGGCTCCACCCCACCCTCTCATTGGACCGAAAGGGGTTTCTGTTTATTGGTTGGACCATAAACAGTTTGTTCATTAGAGAGGCACTGATATTTAAGGAATTTGAGGTAACCCAAGGGTAAAATAGTAATTTGACCCAGTTTGAGTTATAGACACCCGTGAAAAACTAAATTGTTGTTACTGGTCTATATCCGTTGATACAGAAATATATCTGTAATGAGAGTAGTGTAGTTGTTGGTCTTTAGTGGAGTGTACCCACAGTTAACGAATATTGATTAACTTGGTTAGTGAGTTTAGCTAATTAATCTTATATCGTTAAATTTTCTGATCTACAAGTCCACCAGGTCCCCTTGTTAGCTCACTAGAGGATATTCAAAAGGGATGATTTGAATTGTTCAAATTAATTTGAGGAAACCATATATTAATGTGATTAATATATAATTGATTATGGATATGATCTATAATTCAAATTATATTGGAAATGAATAATTGAATAATATTCAATCAATTAATTAAAGTGAATTAGATTTACAAAGAATTAATTAACAGAGAGATATTGCATATATACATACGATGTTTATGATAATTAACTATATATATACATTAAATTAGATTTAGTAGTTATTTAATTAATGTGAAAATTAAATTAAATAAATATTATTTAATTGTGCTAATTAATTAAATAAGTGTTATTTAATTAATTGGGCTAATGAAAAGGATTAGGAAAAGAGTTTGGCCTTTCTCTATATAAAGACCTCCCTATGGCCTCTTTGGGAGACACTGACATAGAAACTAACAATACACAACACACAAGTGTTATTGTGCAAAATTTTCCCTAAGTCACAAAGAGAATCCTCTCTACTATCCAAAACCCTTTTCTCCTCTCCCGCTCCCAATAGTTGGATACCACCTATCCCTCTATTAGAATCCTAGAGTAACGAGGTTACTCTCATGGTAGTGTTCGATTGTTCAAGAAATCATTCGTGATCAAAATCGTCGGAGGAGCCGTTCGTAGGAACTTAAAGAAGATTGTTCGTGAAGCTTGGGAATCTACAAAGGTAAGAATGATTCTAATCTTTTTCCCTAAAGCATGTTATATTACATGTTTATATTGTTGGGGTTGATGCCCTAAATCTTGTAGAGTCCTGTAGTTTGTAATTGTATTGTACAAACATTTTATTTATTTAATAAAATATGAGATGTTTTATTTGACATTTAGTAGAATTAAACCGACAAACCAATAAACTAACATCCAAGATTATCATTTGTAGCTTAAACATGTATGTAGAGACATAGGGGTGGATCATGTTTAAGTGATAACCTAAATGGTCTATAGTAGATGGATAATGTTGGATACCTTATCCTGATGACATGATGAATTTGGCCTGCTTTGTAGATGTTACAATTGTTGTAAAGTGCTACAAATGATCTGATCCTAATCATTCATATGGAGACATGTGAATGGGGGTATTCTATAGAAAGGAGTTTGTATAAGATTGAACCACAAAATGACTAGTCTCCTTATATAACGTCATTCATAATTTAGACTTACATTTCACTAGGATGACCATAGGTGACATGATCTGAATCTTGAGTGAGTTGTGAACTCCTGCCTATGAAGGATGTCCTTTAATTTGTATGGGTGAGAATGGCCAGATCGCTGACTCAATAAGCCTATCATTTTAGGGATTCGTCTGATTGAGGAGTTGGAACACAGTTGTACAAGACAGAATTCGGGTAAGTAGATAAATTGCCCCCTTAAGGGCTGATTTCGGGGCTTAAACAATGTGGTGCCACACCCTCTCCTAGATCGAGGGGTTTTGGTCATAGTTGGACTATGACTTATTGTTCATTAGAGGGATTAGTGGTACTTAAGGAGTTAGACATAACTACAAGGGTAAACGGTAATTTTGGCCTAGTTACACTTACTAGCAATTTGTGAAGGGTCGTCACGCTATTGACTGGTTATATCCAATAGACATAGAAATATATCTATAGTGCATCATGTCTCTCATTCCTTTCATATCTATTCCTGCACCTATCTCTATCCTTATCTCGATATGAATCCTGATCCCGATACCTATCTCCATCTCTATCTTTGTCTCTATTTCCATCTCTATCCCTATCCCTACCCCTGTGTCTTTCTCTTCCTCTATCTTATACTCTCCCTTGTATCGATCATCTTCTACACCCCTGTCCCCACGCTTCTGGTGAGAGCCTCCAACTCAATCTCCTTATTGAACTCCTTAGCACTTTCCCTATCATCACTGATGGCCAAGGCTAAAAAATTTCCCCTTTTTCCCATTTGATTCCTTCTCCTCTTCAACTCCTTCTCATTGTCACTCTTCTGTGGAGGAAGAATCAAGTGTATGATCCTTAGAAGGAACGGAACAAAATAATCAAGCATTTCGGCACCATTCTCTTTCAATTTGGCATCAAACTTATCCAACATCTCATAGCTCCGGCCCATCTCGATTATGAACTCAACAAGGACTTTATCTCCAAACCCCAAGCTCAGAATATACCTTGCAGACGAGGGATAAGTACTTGGGCTTCTTCAATTCATTGTCCCCTGATGTGTTCATACCATGCAATGAGATGAATAATGATTATGAGGTTATAACGCTTTGTTTTTCCTGGTAGAACCCAAGTGTAAGTCCAACAAGGGTCCTTGTTAGTCCAGGGTTGAACTCAGGGATTGCTTACAAGTGTGTGATGAACTAATACTCTGATATTAATGCAAATTAAATGTTCACACAAATGGTCAATTTTTGGTATTATTCTAACTCTAAGCTTTATACAACGAGGGTTGTGCTTTAAGTGAAACAGTGTGAGCGATGGTTGTTAGATACTGATTTGCGATGATAGGGTTGAGAAGAATTTCACCAACACTTCCTGAGCAACTATATGAATAATGCGTTCAAGCAATGCACTTGATATTACAACCAACACTTCTCAATGTATCTAGCCACACTGTCCTATCTCTAGGATGCATGCGACGAGTGCAATATGTAAAAGATGTACTTATTTATAACGAGCTTCTCCTCTTGTTTCATGAGTTCTAAATCTAATTTTTTTTTTCAAACCTAGATTTAATTTATTTAGAAAAATCTTTCGATTTATTCAAGTGACACAAGTAGGCATAAATAAAACAAGTTGATCGCACAATTCTTTTGTTGCTTAGTTCATGCTGGTTATATGCTTTTCAACCCATAAAGTAATTTAGCTACTCATGATAATGATAGGGAAAATTGATAACTTGTAGAAATACAAGTTATTTATGCCACCTTATCTAGATATTGCGGCCAAAAGTTAGTAAATATGCGCCAATTGTATGAAGATTAGCTTAGAATTACAATAATTATAAATGATCGCAATTACACCCACTAATGCCATAAAGATGGAAGACAAGCTGAGTTTTACTCTGTTTTGCAGGAAACCAAGTCACCGCTTGCGCTCAAGGCTCACGAGAAACTGATCAACGCATCTCTGTCATATTGCGCCCACCAATCAACAATGAAGAAACGATTACCACAATGCGACAGCCGATCCAGAGTTGACTTTCAACCGCATGCGGTAATAAAAAAAACACCATATGCGAACTCACTATCGAAAGATGCAGCTGAGCAACGCAAAAGCAGAGGATTGAAACACGTGTACAACTAACAGTTGTGCAGAATTGACAATCTGATTGCATAACAGAAGGAATAATATCCCTTCATCTTCGGAATTACCATAACCATCGGTGGGGACCACAAAGCTGGAGTCAAAGACCTACACCTATAAATACCCATAGATTTCAGAGAAAACTTATGCTACTTGATACGGGGCGAATTGCTGCTAAAGTGTTGAGAAAAAAGGCTGAGCTGAGTGCTTAATTGAATATATCTGGGAAGAAGACGAGATAAGGCCGAGAGGTGAATCTCAGATCTAACCTGCCGAATACCCGATCGAAAGCTCTATGTAAAGATCTCTGCTACCGGTGGAGCAAGCCTAAGAGGGAAGCTCTTCCTACCATCAAATCTATCCTAGCCGGCAAGCAGATCTCCATCGAATCAGTGCCAAGACATTGACACTTGTTTGTATCTATTCTATCTATTTCATCGTTGTACTTCACTTTCTCTTTGTCTTTTCATTCACACACCATGTATCAAACGCTTAATAGATATATTAAATGTTTCGATAGCTTTCATATACCATTCTCTGTCTATTTCCGTTCCTCCATTAATCATTTTCTCCATGATGTCTTTTTAATTCCCTGATAGTTAATATGAATCAAACAAGTACTTAATCTGTGTTAAAGGTATAAAATGCGTTTAGTTAAGGCATGCTAGACGACATCTTCACCTGTGAGAGCAGAAGTGAAGATGCCATTCTGATCTATCGAGAGAGGGTTAGAAGAATGCATTAACTAAAGCGAGTAGTACTTCCAGACATGGAAGCAACCTTGCATTCATTACGTTATTCTCTATTTCACCACAGACATGTGGGAGCGTGGCCAATCACTGAAAGGTGTACGCCAAGAGAAGAGCCGAACAATATTCCTAGCTTCAACGCAATTGAGAACTTGTGCTGTTTATATTATTTATCTTTCTCTTTCTATTCTGTTCATAAGACTTTCCGCCGCATTCCACGTCTTTGCATAACTTTCACAGCCAGCCTTGACCCCAGCATCTTGTAACATGAAGCCTGTATCTCGTATCATCTAGCTTAGGTTTATTATATTTTATTTTATTATCGCATCTTTACTGCTTTACTTTATTTTATCGCAATTTATATACCTGTACAAACACATTTTTAAAGATTGAAAACCTGGTCGCATATATCATGAACATATCACAATAACCTAAAACAATCCCTGAGTTCGATCTTGGATCACACCGAGAAACTTGCGGTGGAATTACACTTGGTTCCATCGTAAGGAAACTTGTGACAACACATGACATACTATGTGAACATCCATAATTAACGCATATCTAGTAGTAGTATCGCATCATTTCAAGCATAGAACATCATCAATCATACCTATCAGTGATTCGTCAACAAAAATGAACAAAGGATGGAATAAATATGTATTCATATTGCAGACTTTGAACTTTTCAATGTTAACGAAACACAATTACACTGTAAGATGAAGAAAGGGATAGAGAATCAAGTTATGGTGTGCAATGTCTTGCTTCCTTCGACTTTAATGTTGACTGCTTCACTCAAATATCGAACAATGAAGCTTCTCTTCTTCCACAAGACACCCAAGCTCTCATTAAGGTGTTTTTATGGCTGAACGAGAAAGATTCTTTACAGATTTTTTTTCTCAAAGCTTTTGTGTCTCTCATCTATCTTGCATGGCAATTGCATGGGTATTTATAGGCGTCTGAGGATGACTTCTCTTCTTGCATTCATGATTGTGCTGATAAGGTGCATTAAATTCCATACCCTGATGCGCTGCCTGCAACACGTTAGAAGTTCATTGAATCTTTAACGAAGTTCTCTTATCAGCCACCAACTCAATCTAAGATTTGACTTACCCCGCCCATGTCATATTATGCTTCATCGCCTAAATTTATCGACTTAACTAGTTATGTAATCGTGCGTTTGTTTTTTATAGTTCTTGTTTGATCGCATCAGTAGGCGTTCTGCATTAAAATAGCGACATTAGCTCAAAATTCAAATAGATCAGGCATTGAATATGTATGATCCCATATTGTGATTACTTTATAAATTCTTTAGCAAAAACGTCACACTTTCAGAGCTTTTTCTTATTCTTTTAGATGAGAGAGATAAAATAACTTATATTTCTACAAGTTATCATCGACATTAGCCATGGAAGCAACCATCATCGACTTTAAGAGAAACAACAATAAAATTAATCAAGAGAATTTGAAGACGAAACAATTGAGAGATTTTAAGGTTTCTTATAGATAATTGATTAAAGGGGAAAATCGACTAAGCCTAACCCGCCAGAAGTAGGAAGAGCATTTCAATTCTAGAATCGCTTACCTCGAAATTAAGCCCAATTATTTTTATCTACGCAACCAATCTCCCATCTAGATTTCACAAACTTTGAATCAAACCCTAAGACATGAATCAAAGTTAAATTCAAGCTTTAGGTCTAAGTCCGAACATAAAATTTGTTCCAAAATCTCCAAACAATTTTACTTAAAGTTGTGGCTTGATCCAAAACTACTCTAACTCTTCAACAAAGGTTCCAACCTATGCATAAACCCCAACAAAGGTTATGAAAACAAACCAAAATTTTCAGCAACATAACCCAAACCAAATGGTTTCGAAACCTTAATCACTTACCAAAAAATTTCCAAAACCCTTTTGAATGTGCTGGACAGTGACTTACAACTTTCCCAATCTTCAATCTAACATCTGAAACATCGTGGTAACAATTCATGCCAAAATTCAATGGGCAACTTTCAAGAAACCAAAAACCCGCAAATACTTACTCACAACCACTACCCTGACGACGGAAGTGGCGATTGGAGGGGAGCAGCGTGTGGTAGCTGATGGAGGATGGCGGTGGCATGGGATGGTGCTGTACAGAAGTCAATTAGAGAGAGAGACAAAGAGAGAAATAAGACTTACAGGCGGCGGCCAAAAATCGAAGCGACAGTGTGAACAGAGGCATGCTCCACTCAGAGGTAGACGGTGGGTAGCGATCCCATGGGGGGTGTTGAAGGAGAAGAGGGCTGGGGATTGGAAAATTTCCTAGACTAACTCACAATCCAAAAATCTCTATGTAATTGATGTTGTAAAATTGAGTAGCATAGCAAAAATAGGATATGGAGAAAATATAATATACTAATTAAATATACAAATAACTAAATAATTAAATTAGATAAAGAAAATTATAGAAAATGGAAAAAAATGGAATTCTCTCTATACTTTTTGGACTTCTCACCAATATGTATGCCTAACAAAATCCACCAAATGCCACTCTTTATAGGCCATTTGGCAAGTAAAAGGAGATTACATGGACACTAAAGTGTGTAATCTTGAGACATATGGACAATAATTGAGGTAATGGAGGTTTGACATATGGTCAATGGACACTAACCATGAGTATCTAATGGGCATCTATTATCATAATATTCATAATACTCTCATGCCCATTATATATATAAAATATGCCTCATTAAAACCTTACTAGGAAAAACCCAATGGGAGAAAAACCTTACTGAAAAGAAAGTACATATTTCATATAATATATACTCCTAAAAGAATACAATATATTTAATCTCTCTCATGAAACATGATTTAAGATCTTTGAGTCACCACATTTCAATGTTTTGCACCGATTTTTCAAAGGTTGTGATTGGTAATAATTTTGTAAATAAATCTGCCAGGTTATCCTTTGAACAAATTTATTGTACATGATGTCACCATTTTCTTCAAGATCATGAGTGTAGAAAAGCTTTGGTGAAATATGTTTTATTCTATCTCCTTTAATATATCATCCTTTGATTTGGGATATGCATGTTGTGTTGTCTTCGTATAATATTATTGAAAGATTTTTATTAGAAGAAGCAACGTATTTCACGAATGTGCTGAGTCATTGATCTTAGTCATACAAATTCTCAACTAGCCTTGTGAATTGCACAAATTTCAGCATGATTTGAGGAATGGGGGTTATGGTCAGTTTCACTGATCGCCATGATATAGCAGTTCCTCCACATGTGAATAGAGATCTAGCTTTGTGTGGATCAGATAAATTCCCAGACTGCATAACTAACTAAATCAAAATTTTACTTATTTGAATAAAAAAAATATTGATCGTTCCTCGGAGATAACATAGTATATGCTTAATTCCGTTACATTGTCTTTTTGTTGGAGAAAAACTATACCTAGCTAATAAATTTACTGAAAACGCAATATCTTGTCTTGTATTATTAGCAAGATACTTAAGTGCACTAATTGCACTAGGATATGGTACTTCAAGAACAAGAAGTTCTTCATTATTGTCTCGAGGTCAAAATATATCTTTCTTTATATCAAATGAATGAATTTCCATTGGAATATTTAATGGATGTGCTTTTTCCATATAAAACCTTTTCAAAACTTTCCTATATAGGTTGACTGATGAACAAATATTCCATTGCCTAAATGCTCAATTTGTAAATCAAGGGAAAATTTTGTTTTTCTGAGATCTTTTATCTCAAATTCTTTCTTAAGATATTCTATTGCCTTTGAAAGCTCTTCAAGAGTTCCAATTACATTTAAGTCATCAACATATGCAGTTATAATTGCAAATCCTGACTATGATTTCTTTATAAAAACACATAGACATATTGGATTATTTTGATATCTTTCTTTCAACAAATATCCACTTAAGCGATTATACCACATTCGTGCTGATTGTTTCAATCCATATTGTGATCTCTGTAACTTTGTTGAATACCATTCCCGAGAATTTGATTTATATGTTTCAGGTAACTTAACTCCTTCTGAGATTCTCATATAAATATCACTATCAAGAGATCCATATAAATATGTCGTGACTACATTCGTAAGATGTATATCCAAACTTTCATACACAGTTAAGCCAATTAAATATCTTAGTGTAATTGCATCCACCACCGGAGAATATGTCTCTTCATAATCAATGTCATGTCTTTGTGAAAAGCCTTGTGCAACTAGTCTTGCTTTATATCTTGTGACCTCATTATTTTCATTTCTTTTTCTCACAAATACCCATTTGTATCCCACAGGTTTGACACCTTCTGGTGTTCAGACTATTAGCCCAAAAACTTGATGTTTTGAAAGTGAGTTTATTTATGCCTTGATTGCTTCTTTCCACTAAGGTCAATCTTTTTTATGTCGACATTCTTCAACAGATTTTGGTTCAGGATCCTCATTTTTCAAATATAATATCAAGAACAATATTATACGCAAAAATGTTGTCAATAACTACATTAGTTTGGTTCCATCTTTCAACTACATTAGTTCGATTCCATCTTTTTCCTATCATGACATAGTTTATTGAAATATCATTATTATCTTTGTCATATGGGATGGGTCAAATATGTTATTATCCTGGTATGTAAAATTTGTTTCCACTTTTCTTTCTTTTTTTCTGTAAGGAGGTTTGATAGAGATAAACTAAGTGTTTTGACGTACGACAAGTATGTGACCATTCCCAGTCATTCCACATCATAAGCATTTATTTTTAACATTTTTTGGACTCTTATGAAGATTTTTCTTTGTGATCATCATTTTGTATGATTCTTTTGAAATTTGAATGTTTAGAATGACCACCATGAAAATAATAATTATTTCTTCCTCTGTCACAGTCACGACCTCGACCACAACCATGATTATTATTAAAATTCACAACATTCGCTTTAGAGAATGGTATCGTTCTGGTTGGTCGAGATTCATGATTTTTTATCAATAACTTGTTATTTTGTTCGGCCATGAGAAGACATGAAGTTAGTTCAAAATACTGTTTAAAACCTTTCTCTCGATATTGTTGCTACAAGAGCATATTCAAGACATGAAATGTAGAAAATTCCTTCTCTAACATATCAACATTAGTAATTTTCTCTCCGTATAACAAAAATTTCAAACTGATTTTAAATAATGCGGAATTGTAATCACTTACTGATTTAAAATCTTGTACCATCAAATGCATCCACTCATAATGAACTTTAGGAAGAATAACTATTTTTTAATGATCATACATCTCTTTCAAATTCTTCCACAAGATACGAGGATCTTTTATTGTAAGATAATCCATTTTTAATCCCTCGTGGAGATGATGATGAAGGAAAATTATAGTTGTTGCTTTGTAATGACTGGTTTCGTATTTCTTTCTTTAATTCTTTTCCCAAGGTCTATAGCATCTAGGTGGATTTCGGCATCGAGCACCCATGACAAATAATTATTGTCATTAATGTCAAAGGCTACGAATTCTAATTTCCTAAGGTTTGTCATGGCAACACTATCACAAAATATTTTATTTATATTTAAAATTTAATATGTACTAAATATGAAAAATAACATTTGATTTATTAATTATAATAAAGAGAAAAAATTGTCCTATCTTCAGTCGAAAAAATGACAGAAGTTCGTGTCGATAACGTGTTGTAAAATTGAGGATCACAACAGGAACCCAGATGTGGGGAAAATATAATATAATAATAAAATATATTTAAATAAAATAAAATAATAAATAATTAAATTAAATAAAGAAAATTATTGAAAATGGAAAATTATGGAATTCTCTCAAACTTTTTGGATTTCTCACCAATATGTGTATGTCTTACAAAACCCACCAAATGCCACTATTTATAGACAATTAATAGTGTGTAATCTTGAGACACATGGACAACACTTGGGGTAATGAAGGTATGACATATGTGTTGGGGTTGATGCCCTAAATCTCGTAAGGTTCTGTAGTTTGTAAACACGTGTATGAACAAACATTTGTGATGTAATAATATGAGACATATTCTTCACTATTGTGTATGAAATATAAGATATTTTAGTTGCATTAACCACAAACCAATAAACTAAGATCACGTGTTATCATTGTAACTTAAGCATGTATGTGGAGACATACATGTGGATCATGACTTAAGTGACAACCTAAATGGTCCATAGTATATGGATAAAGGAGGAAAACCTTATCCTTGTGACACTACGGATACGACCCACTTTATAGATGTTATAAGTGTTGTAAAGTGCTACAGATGATCTGATCCTGATCATTCATGTGGAGACATGCGAGCGGGAGTATCCTATACAAAGGAGTTTGTATAAGACCGGACAATGAAATGTTAGTCTCATTATATAATCCGTTCATGACAGAGACTTTCATTTCACTAGGATGACCATAGGTAACATGACCTTAATCCTGAGTGAGTTGAGAGCTCCTGCCTATGAGGAAGGTTCTTTGATTTGCATGGGTGCGAATGGTCAGATCGTTGACTCAATCCTAACACTTTGGGGATTCATTTGATTGGGGAGCTGGGAACTCAAAGACACAAGACGGAATTTACTCCTTCCCCGAAGCAGAGGTAAGTAGATAGATTGCTTCCTTAAGGGTTGATTCCGGGGTTTGAACAATGTCGTGCCACATACTTTCTCATGGCTCGAGAAGTGTTCACTCATAGTAGGACTATGATGTATTGTTCATTAGAAAATTCAGTGGTACTTAAGGAGTTAGATGTAATTATAGGGGCAAAACAGTAAATTGGCCCAATTGTACTTACGAGTGATCTGTGAAGGGTTATCGTACTATTGATTGGTTATATCCAATGGACACAGAAATATATCTATAGTGTGAAGAGTGCAACTGTCGGTCTTTAGTGGAGTGCCCAACAGTTAACGGATGGTGGATATCATGATTAAAGAGTTTAGTCAGTTATTCACATACCATTGAAGCTTCAAGCTATAGGTCCATAAGGTCCATTGGCAACTCAATGGATTCAAGCTGAGAATCAGTTTTTGGGTTAGTTTGAAATGCTCAAATTAACAAGAGGGAATTAGTTTGAAATGTTCAAATTAACAAGATGGAATTTGATTATATGTGATAAAATTAAATCGATTCAATTATATGTGATATAATTGATTTGATGTATTTGATACATTAATTGGAGGAATTAATATAAATATGAATTATATTAAATAAAGGAGAAAAGAACTATGGTTTAAATATTACATATGATGTGATATTAAAACTATAGATTATAAATATAATATAATAAATTAGTTATTATATTTATTTATAATAAAAATAATTATGAGATAATTATGATTGGTTTCTCCATTAACCATGCGTGAAGTGGGAGGTTATTATCAATTTTAATAATTGAAGAATAAAAAGTGAAAATTGTTTTCATTTTTTGGATTATCGTATTGTTGCATACCAATCATCGAGTGAAAAGAAAGAGTTATACGATAGCCCTTTGAGAGAGTAAACAACGACCGAGTTTACTAGATAATTGCTCCTCGTTATTAGACGATCGAGTACCTAGTGTCTATACGATAGACATAAGCCTTTCTCCCACTTACTCAATCGTTTAACTCGATCGTATACTTCCTCCTTCCCTCTACCAAATTCACACAGAGCCCACACCTCCTAGATTCTCACACCGAGAATACCAAGGCAATCGAGTGTTAGTGTCGAGCGTTGCTATTCGAGGGTCAATGATTGAGTCTTACTCGATTGGGATCGAGGATCAGATAGTTTGTGGAAATCACTGGTTGTTTGTTGCATTCATGCTCGTGATCGAGTTTTCTGGGACGTGTGACTGGTGTAGATCGAGGGAATACTTGAAGAAGAGTTCTTCAAAGGTATAATACTTGATCTCCTTTGTTTTAATTGAAAGCATGCTATAATTTACTCGATAATGCATAACTATTCTTATATGTTTGTAAATGTCTTTATTCTTTCACAATGGGTTTGGAATGATCTTGCTTCTGCTCAATGGTTCTCTTGAATAAGAGATCCTTCAATATGGTTAATGGACACTAAGAATGAGTATCTAATGGGCATCTATTATCATAATATTCATAAGAATTTACTCTTTTTAAAAACAGGCTCTTTTGTACCTTTTAAAGACGTAAAATGCCCACTCTGTCCTCGATTTTAAATGAAACACTACTCACTTCTCTCTTAGTTTTTTGGTTTCTTTCTTACAATACCAAAACATTTCATACAAAAAATGTTCTATGATTAAATTTTGTAAAAGTACTTTAACATTTTGTTCAATTTATAAGCATGATTGGAAAGAATATAAAAAAAAAGTTTGAAAATGAGTGGTTATTTAGTTAAAATGGAGTTATATCGACGAATATATGACCAAAACAAAATTATGGTTCATACATAAAAAGTGTGCGTCCACCGACCTCATGTGCGCGATCAATAAGTTCCTGCTTTGTGTTGCATTTATTATCTTTGCGCTTGTGTCCTTTTCTATCTTAATTTGAGACAATGCATTAGGAGATAAAAATCATTATTTCATGCAAAGCTCTAGTTGCATACAAGTTTTCTTAAGTTAGATCCAAGTATAAACCTAGCCCAAGTTTCCTAACAAGCCCAGAGTTGAACGCATGGATTAGTTAGTGCAAACGCAAGATGGTGAGATGCTCTTTCACAGTGTGATTCTAAGTATAGATATGTGTGTGGAGATTCTAAACTAAGTCAGCATACGTGCAAGAGAAAGAGAGAAATGGGATGCGTTGACAGAATATGTAATGCATTGGAATGCAATGTGAAGATTCCTCAGTAACAGAGAACAAGTTTGTATGAAATCAATGGAATGAAATGGGGTTGGTAAGACTAACCGGTAATCCCTAAGTATACATGTGTGATGTGTCCAGGTTTTGTTCTCTACTTAAGTCTTTCAACATCTCTCGATGTGTTTGCCACACTTATCTTATCTCTAAGATGCATGCATTTACTAATATGAATAGATCAACATGATTGACTTTATCTTTAAAGCTACTCAACATTTCACTTAATGTTTTCCAGTGTTACTTACTCTCTCGAGTAGTTAACTATTTCTACTCAAATTGATTGATTAGATGGATTCAAGCATCAAACGTTTACGTAAACATTAAGCAAGCTGGACGCATATACATGTAACTTAGCATATTAGCATTTAATTCCACCTAACCCATGATGGATTTAGCTAATTAATGATGAAGAAAAAAATGGATGAAATCATGATTAGATTAATATTAATGAAATATTTCTACAGAATCCTAGTTAAATCAAGACAAATAATGGAAGAAAATACTAAGTAAGGGAAAGGAAAGTGTCAAGTCATCAGGGTCAATCTCTTACTCATTTTGGCTTGATTTTAGGTGCTTGTTGATGTGATTGAGGTGAGGACATGCTGAAGGTTGTCTCTCTCGAGCTTTAACTCTGACAGAACCTCTATGATCGACGGTGGAAATGGTGGTCAGACTCCTTTTCTTTTTGCAGGCGGCTGAGGAACTAACTTTGTACAGAGATTCTACTGCCTACTCCTAAATGTCTAACTTTTTAACTCTTTAATAGTTTTTCAGGTGGACAACATCACCTTTTATAGACACTGGGATTAGCAACTTGTGATGCGATAGCATTAATTTCCATGCCTTAATATAGTCGTCTGTCATTCTGATCTGCTCAGATGCCACCTGTTAGGTTGCCCATACTAAAAGTTGAGCTTTGACGTTAAGTGCACGAGTGAAATGTATCTTCTTGCGTTCATTGGGTTCTAGCTTCCTGCATTGGCTTCTCTACAACATAGTGAATTTCCACGATTCCTACGTTATCAAGTGTTAATAGTGCATTTTTTCTTTAAAATGATCCTTTTGTACGTATTGAAAGCATAGATGTATTTTTTTATGTTTTTCTACTGAAATGAACGTGTTTCTCATGACCCTAATTATTCTAACTTTAAGAGAATAATAACTTGTATTTCTACAAGTTATCACTTTGCAATTTTATTTTGCTCATATCTTAATTGATATAACTTCGTTTTAGCTAAATGACCACTTGTTTTCATAGGTTTTCGTGTTATTTCCAACCATGCTTGTAAACTGAACAAAAATTTCAACAATCTTTAACTTTAATACTCCAAGAGTAAAATGTATCTAAGTCTAAACATTGTAAAGCCATTTATATTCAATAGTATTTAAAATTACTCTTTTTATAAGCATTATTGGAAAGAACACGAAACACATATGAAAACGAGTGGTCAATTAGCTAAAACAGAATTGTATTGATAGAGATATGGCCAAAACAAAATTACAAAAGCATAGTGACGGTACACGCGAGGTTAGCGCGCACATAAGGTTAGGGATCGTGCACTTAATGTTATCAATTGCACATATGATGTCAGTGATTGTGCACTTTTTCTGTGCAAACAATAATTTTGTTTGTCATATCTTCGTCAATAGAACTCCATTTTAGCTAAATGACCACTCATTTTCATACGTTTTTTTTTATGTTCTTTCCAACCATGCTTATAAATTGAGCAAAATATTAAAGAATATTTACTTTTAAATGGGTTCAAAATGTTTAAACTTAGATCATTTTTTGTATGAGATGTTTTAGTAATATAAAAACCAAAAAATAACTAAGAGAGAAGTGATAAGTGTTTCATTTAAAACTGAGGGCAAAGTAGATATGTCGCATCTTCAAAAGGGCAAAAAAATACATGTTTTCAAAAAAGATAATCAATTACGTAGAAATTTTTAGATTTTGGATTAGTTTGGGTAATTTTCCTCTGGGTTTATTACTTTTCTTTTTTTTTTTTCTTTTTTAATATATATAATTTAACGTAAGACTTCTTTCCTTCTTCAATACCAAATCTTTCCAAAATCTTCTATCAAAATAAATTTAAATAAACCAATTATCTCTTTAGATTAATTCTATTTTGGCTCAAAATTCTCAAATTAAAGGAAATAAATTGAAAAAAATTTAAGAAAAACAATCTTAATTTACTTAGTACTCGGGATGTTACAATCTTTCCCAACTTTTGTCCTCAAAAGTTCTAATCCTAAAAAAACTTTTAGTACTTAGTGCAACACTTTCCTTTGTCAATCGGCGTTGGTCGCCTACCCTGCTAAGCGATAGTTGTGGGTTAGCAGATGCCTTCCCTATCCCCTTACTACCCTTCTTCTTCTTCCACTTTCTGGTGCAAGAAGAAGAAGGTGCAGACTTTGTCCCAGAGGTTGAACCTCGGTGGAACTGTTTGGAAAATAAAGCAACATTTGCTTCACCAACCTTCTTCTCCTTACTTTTCAACAAGGATTAGAATGTCTGAAACTCATTGAGTAGAGTTGTAAGGTTATAATCAACCCTGTTCATAACAACATTGCTTACAAAATGTAGGAAGCTTTCTGGCAACGTCTCTAGAATTATGCTAACTTGGCTAGCCTCATCAATTCTCGACCCGTTCATCTCCGCCACATTAAAGTGGACCATCATGTTCAGAACATGTTCACGAATAGATGTGCCCTCCTTCATCTGGAGTTGAAGATGAACTTAAGAGCGTCATGCTTGAGCTGCACAGACGATTGTCGAACATTCCCCTTAGGGACTCCATGATCTCGCGTGTAGTGACCAGGGCTCATGCTTCTTGGCCAAAACATCGTTTCGGCTAGCCAAGATATATGCTCGGGCCTTCTCGTTCGCCTGTGTCCATTTCTCATACGCCTCTCGAACATTTCGAGCGGTGTTTTGGTGGAATAGAGAACATTCCATAAGGATAAACCTGAGGTCATCGATGATAAGTATCATGTTTATCGTGTTTTCCAACTAGCATAGTTATCGCCAGTCAGTTTGTCAACGGCTAATAAACCTAAAGTAGCGGTTGCCATTTTTAAAAGTTTCTGAAAACAAGAATAAACTTAATGAGTCTACGTGTATTAACACTTTTAACACGAACTTAGGTATTAGCAAAATAGTTCTATTGTACCCTAAGTGACATCTATTTTGCAATGATGCCCTAACGAGGCAGGACAAAATTCACTGTTAGGGTGATCAAGTGCCCCTTCATTGGGATGAAATATTCTCAACCATTAGATAGAAATAACTCCTTGTAACTGACTCTAACAGTCACCATTGTTCGGTCCAGAATTTTTTAAAAACCTTAACAATTCTGCATAAGTGTAACCCTTCATTTTAGGCCCTAAAGTCCCGTCCTAATGTGCCCATCGTAGGGAACAAAACATATTAGGACAAGAGACTAAAACAACCCTATCCTTTTCAAGAGATCAAATAAAGAGTTGTGCAAATACAACCATCCTTTAGGGGAACACTCCCACGGTGCCTCAAGGCGATGCACGAAAACGTTATCTAACCTAATAAGAGAGACCGTGGGATATGTTGTCACATGTCTAGCTCCCACTTACTATGAACATTCTCTCCATTCACCTTGGTATTGACCTACCCAAACATTATCCTATAGGAGGACACTCCCAGGGTGCCTCGAGGCCTTGGATAGATCTCACGGTGTGAATTTTTAGGGAGAAACGTGTAGAGGTTTAAGTGAAGTATCATATACCTCAAGTACCTCCCACTGAATGTTCTACCTAGGGATTCATTATGTAACATTCCGCGTCTTTTTATTTAATAATAAGTTTTAATTAGCATTTATTTCAAATAACTGAGCGTTGTTTTAAATTCTTTGCATGCATTTATTTTAGTAACGGCCTTACCTAAGTCCTAGGGGGTCGGGTCGTTACACATTAACTTAGTAAATCCAGCTACTGATTTTAACTAAGTGAGTGTTTAATTTGCTAAAAACAACACTTTCTTTTGATAATTAAACAAGTGAAAATGGACCTCGCCCATGCATCACTGAGCGATTCGTCTTTTTCTTCTTCAAAATTTGTGATTAACATCCTCCATCTGGCATTCTCTGTAGGAGGGAAATACTTCTTCATAAAATTCTCTACAACTTGCTCCCATAAAGTTATCTCTCCTGGTTCGAGGGAGTATGCCCATTTTCTTGCTTTATCGCATAGTGAAAATGGAAAGAGAGTGAGTCGAACTTCTTCAGTGGAGATATTAGGGAACACAAAAGTGTTACAAATTTCAATCATGATGGAACACGAGACATACGCAGCGGAATAAGGATCTAATTACACTCTAATTGCTTTTAATTTAAAGGAAAATAGCATGCCAAAAGAAGGAAAAACAGTGAATTAAAATGGGCAACATACAACCTTTGAAGCTCCTGAAAATCGCTTTTCGTCACTGAATCACGACCTGAACTCTTCCAAACCACCACTAGAGTTGACCTACTATTCTCTGGACTCAGAACCAGATTGTGGGACCAGGTGGATAAAGAAACCTAAGAGAGAGAAAAGAGATGGAAAATAAGAATGAATTTAGGTTTGGGTTTTTATTTTTCCAGCCCAATTTTGAAAACTAAAATTGGCAAAAATATCAAAAGTTTTTAAACCAAATTCAAAAGCCCATATTTATAGAAAGGGGTCATACAAAATTGCATGAAACAACTTCATAAAAATCCAACACCTAGAATCCACTATCTAAATGGGCTTAATGTCTCCACTATAAGCCAACACCTAGCCCACTATTTTGTTAGTGGAATTATCCAACAAAAGTTTGGATTTTCCTACTAACTTTTTAGTCAAAGGGCAAAATAGTCATTTTGTCAAAGTCAAACTTTGACCTAAAAGTCCACACATTTTGAATTTTTATGATTTTTCCCGTGTTGACTAATTTGACCTCTCGAGCATGAATCCACATTATTTTTTCTCAAAATTCAAATCACATTTGAATATAAGATCAGTCAAAGTTTGACTTTTCAAAGTCAAAAAGTCAACTCTTTGACTTTTTAACATCTTTGACCATTTCCATTATTTCCGAGCTTCCGAATATGAACGTATTCTTATTCTTTGATAATTAAATGACATTTAAATATTAAAGTTGTATCTCTAAACTGAAAACCCGACCACTATATCACATATACTTGTTGTTTCTCTCTCTTCACCTAATTCGAACAATTCGAATTATTCTATCATAACTGTTCTAAGTTTATTCCATATGAGCTAGTAGGGGAACCTAATGGACCTATAGATCATGGGCTCCAACGATCCAAGATTAGCTGGCTAAACTCTTTAGACGGAGCTAATCAACATTCGTAAACTAACGGGTCATTCACTAAGTCCTGTAGTTGCACCTCCCTCACTATAGATTATTATTTGTCATTTTATATACTATAGACCAATTAGTAAGCTAATCCTTACAGGTTGTTTGTAATCTCGGCTGGGTCATAAAAAACCGTTTTACCCAGAGACTACATCTTATTCCTTAAGTTCCACTGATCCTCTAATGAACAATTGGTTTAAGGTCCAACCTATAAATCGAATCCCTCTCGGGCCAAGGAAGAGGGTGGGGCCCCTTGTTCAAGACTGGATTTAGTACTAAAGGAACAACCTATCTACTATCCTTATAACGGGTAGGATGAATTCCGTCTTGCACCCTATGTTCCCAGCTATCCACCTAATCTCACCCTTGAAATGGGAGGCTTATTGGGCCAGCGATGATGAGCTGCCCTCACCTATGCAGATCTAAGGATAATTCCAAGTGAAGAGGAGTTCATAGTTGGCTTAGGATTAAGATTAAGTTACCTAGGTCATCAATTAACGAAATAGTTAGTTTTATACATATAACAACATTTAGAATATAAAAAGTGACTATTTCATGGTTCAGTCTTATGCAAACTTATTGCATAGGATGCCCCCACTCACATATCTCTATACGAACGATTCAGGATCACATCGTTTGTACTAACTACAAAGTGGGCCATATCCATAGTGTCCCCAGAATAAGGCGCCCAACCTTATTCATATACTATAGACCATTTTGGCAATATATTTGAACCTGATCCACATTTATGTCACTACATAAAGTTCAAACTATATTAAATAGCCTCAGTACCTTAGTTTATTGGATTCAAGATTACAATTTCAATAACAACTTTATCGAGAAAAAAAAAACAGAATATGTTTATTAATTTACAAACTACGAGTTTTAGGACATAAAATCCAACAAACTCCCACTTGGACTAAAACTCTTAGTGGAGTATCCAATGTTGAATTTAAGTACAATAAACATATGAATACAATAAACTAGGGTATATACCCAAAAGTTCTCCACTTGTCCTAGTTTACAAACTTCGTAGACCTAGACTCTGTAGGTGACCATTAAACACTTTAGCCGTGAGGGCCTTTGTAAAAGGATCAGTAATGTTTTGCTCAGAAGATATCTGGGTCACTACAACGTCTCCACGATGTACAATCTCTCGGATCAGATGGTATTTACGCTTAATATGCTTGCCGCGCTTGTGGCTTATTAGTTCTCTTGAATTTGCAACTGCACCACTATTATCACAATATAGGGTGATAGGCAGATGCATATTTGGAACGACTTCCAAATCTGTCAAGAATTTCTTCAACCATACTGCTTCATTTGCTGCTTCACATGCAGCTACGTATACAGCTTCCATTGTAGAGTCCGCAATACAGTTTTGCTTAACACTTCTCCACACTACTGCTCCTTCATTAAGAGTGAACACTGATCCAGATGTAGAATTTCTAGCATCTTTATCAGTTTGAAAATCAGAGTTCATGTATCCAGTAAGGATTAAATCCTTAGTACCATACACAAGCATGTAGTTCCTCATTCTCCTAAGATACTTGAAGATATTTTTAACGAAATTCCAATGATCATATCCAGGATTGGACTGATACTTACTGACTATCCCTACTGCGTAGCATATGTCAAGTCTAGTACATAACATTGCATACATCAGGCTCCCTACTGCAGAAGCATAGGAAATGTGTCTCATATCCTCAACCTCTTGAGGTGTATTAGGACATTGATCCTTTGACAATTGAATTCCATATCTGTAAGTTAATAGACCTCTTTTGGAATTATGCATCTTCTACCTAGACAACATTTTGCCTATATAAGTTGCTTGAGACATGGCTAGTGTTCTGTTCTTGCGGTTTCGAATAATCTGAATCCCGAGAACATACTGCACATTTCCTAAATATTTCATTTGGAACTGTGTTATTAGCCATTTCTTGATGTCAGTTAGGTAACCTACTTCATTCTTAATGAGTAGAATATCATCAACATATAAAACTAAGAATGCTATAGTAGAATTGACAATCTTCTTGTAAACACAAGGCTCTTCAACATTATGTTCAAAGCCATAAGATTTGATCGTAGTATCAAATCTTATATTCGAAGATCTAGAAGCTTGTTTCAACCCATAAATGGATTTTTGAAGCTTACAAACCTTTTATTCTTGACCCTGTGCAATAAACCCCTCTTCTTGAGTCTTATAGATACTCTCATTAAGCTCGAGGTTTATAAACGATGTCTTGACATCCATCTGCCAAATTTCATAGTCATAAAAGGTGGCAATGGATAAGAGTATTCTAATCGACTTAAGCATGGCAATGGGAGAGAAAGTTTCTTCATAGTCCACTCCTTCTCTCTAGGTATAACCCTTTGCCACAAGTCGAGCCTTAAAAGTTTGTACTTTACCGGCTTGGTCTCGTTTTCTCTTGTATATCCACTTACAACCAATTGGTTTTACATCATTTGGTTGATCTACAAGTTCCCAAATAGAATTGAAGTTCATAGACTCCATTTTGAGGTCCATGGCTTTGACCCACTGATCACGGTCTACATCTTTTATCGTCTGTTTATAGGTCGATGGATCCTCTATGTCGTCATCAGGTATGATGACTTGTGTTTCTGTTAAACCCAAGTAACGGTCAGGCTGATGAACAACCCTCCTACTACGTCGAGGCATTCTCAACTATTGAGAAGGATGTGACCGACCAGATGTACTAGTTTTATTTACTACTTTAGTATATGAACTAGTTCTATCTGTAGCGTCTTTGGAAATTTCATTCAATACTAGTCTACTGTGAGGTTGATGACTTCTTATGTGGTCTTCCTCTAAGAATGTGGCATTTGTCGATACAAATACCTTATTCTCTTGAGGATCGTAAAATAGACCAAATTTTGTTTCTTTTGGATAACCTACAAATAGGCATAGTTTTGAACGATGTTCCAATTTTTTAGGAATTTGCACCCAAATCCTAAAGTGACATAAGCTACCTTTACGCCCTTTCCATAGCTCATAAGGTGTTTCTGAAACACTTTGAGAAGGAACGTTATTCAAAATATAGGCAACAGTCTTTAATGCATGTCCCCAAAAGGAATCATGTAACTTAGCAAAGCTCATCATTAAGCGAACCATGTCCAACAAGGTTCTATTTCTTCTTTCAGATATACCGTTCTGCTGAGGCATATTAGGTGCAAAGAGTTGTGATATAGTCCTGGAATCTTAAGTCCATGTACTCCCTACCTCGATCTGATCGTAGTGTCTTAATGGTTTTACCTAACTGTTTCTCAACCTCAGCCTTATATTCCTTGAACTTTTCAAAAGAATCAGACTTGTGATGCATTAGGTAAATATGACCATACCTTGAATAATCATCAATAAAACTGATGTACCCACCTCGAGCTTTGACATTCATCGGTCCACAGAGGTCTGAATGTACGACCTCTAAGGGTATTGTGGCTCTAAGACCTTTTCTAGTAAAAGATCTCTTAGTCATTTTTTCCTCAAGACAAGACTCACATGGAGGTAAAGAATTGTTTTCTAACTAATTTAGGAGCCCATTCTTAACCAATCTCTCAATCCTTTTGAGATTTATGTGGCCAAGTCTTAGGTGCTACAGATAGGCATTAAAAGAAACATTTTGTCTTTTATTATGAGTTTTGGTTGTTCTAAACATCTCAGTATTTAAGACAAATTTTGCTTTAGTTGGTCTTAACTTATATAAGTTGCTTTTAAGTATAGCATAACATATTTGAATACCTTTTCTGAAAATGAATGCTTCATTAACTTCAAAAGATATGTTATACATTTGTTCCAATATACATGTGATAGATATTAAATTCCGTCTCATTTTAGGAGCATACAAAACATCTTTAAGTTTAATATATCTATCGTTGAAAAATAACTTCAATTCTCCCACTGCTTCGGCCGAGACAACCTCTCCTGTTCCAACCTTGAGGGTGATCTCGCCTTCTTCCAGCTTTTTCCAGAAACTAGTTTCCTGAAAAGAAAAGCAAATATGATTAGTGCCTCATGAATCCAATATCCAGGTTGAGGTATCATACTCCACTAAACATGTTTCAGCAACTAGTAAATCATATTTACCTTGTGCTTCTTTCGAGGCAGGGGCCTGAGGACATTCCTCAGTTAAGACAAATCTCAAGTCATCTATTACTAGTGTTGAATTCAGATTTGTTTTCCATGTTGAGTAGTTGTCGCCATTAAGTTTTTCAGAAGCTAATAGTTGATCTAAAGAGCTAGTTATACTAAAAAGAAAAACACATCCTTTTTAATAAAAAAACATTAATCTTTTAAATCCAATCAAGTTTAGCAAAAAAAAACTAATAATGTACCCTTTATTGTTATATTTTGCAACGATATTTCAAAAGTTTAGAGTAGCCTCCACCGAAGGGTAGTCGATTATTCCTCTTTTGAACCAAGACTATCTTGACTAGATACTATCACCAGAATAACTCTTATTCCTATAGTAACTCAGTTATCGCTACTTTGGTCAAGAATTTACTAACACTTAGTAATTCTCGTAAGTGTGACCCTCAATTTTCAGACCTCAAAGATCGGAATCATTATGCTCCCGAAGTTGGAAAGACAAGAATGAAAACGGACCTAAGAGACCCTATCAATTTCTAGAGTTCGGGGAGTTTCGAATCCTATAATACAGCCCTCCGATTGGTAAGCTCGCTCTAGGGTATACATACAGGCGCATTATAGGAATCTCACAGTGCGACCTAATGGAAGAGACCGTAGGATGTGTTAACACACTTCCTTCTCCCACTTACTATGAACAACTTCCCCTATTCACCTTGGTATTGACTCATGCAAACACTCTCTGAAGGAAGTCTGCTCCCAGGGCAGCCCAAAGCCAAGCATGAATCTCACAGTGTGAACTCTTAGGGACGCTAGAGCTAAAAGTACATTACTTCTCTCCAGTTAAAGTGTTCTAGACGGTTAGGGTATAAAATACTTAGCGATACATTTCGGCTAACTAAACATATCCTAAGTTTAAGTGATTCATCCGAGTATAACTTTTATACTGGATTTTTAACCTATGATGTCTAGGTGATAAACAAATTTTATTACCTCACACCACTCATGCATGCTCATAAAACCGGTTTAACCTAACTCAAACACCGACTTGATCTCCAGGTAATAGGTGTTCCGTGAACCGTCAACTTAAAAACCTTCAACCTTAGTCATCTTATCTGACTTTTTTCCAAGATCTTGTCGGGTGAGTTTTCTTGTAACTTCAGTTTTAAAAGATATCGACCTATTTTCTATGAAAAAAGGGATTGCTTGATGGTTAACCCTAAATGAGCATGCATCTTATCTTTGTTATAGATTTTAGAAGTCTAGGTTATTTTATAACAATTATAAAATAAATCATAACAATTATAACCCTAGAGCATTCATCTATAACATACTTCCTTCAATCAAACATGCTTTAATATAACACTTATATTAAAACTAAGCATGCATAGTATACATTTTATAACACTTATAAGATATAACAAATGCATGTCACATGCTTTTCCTATGGTGGGGTTTTAAAAACTATATGGCATACTATATACACACATAATCATACAACATTATACATCACATGCATAATAGGTAAACAACACTAAAATGGACCGATTTTGGCATTAAAAATAGCAACCAACTTCCCATAACCGGCTTCAAACACTTTGAACCATCTTGTACCGGTCAAAAAACTCTCGAACCGGCCCAAAAACACCAAAAACCAAGTTGAATCGGTCAAACCGGCTGAACCAGGTCAAACAATCGGTCCAGACCGTTTGGATCGGCTGGTCAACGTGCTCTGGTGCAGTCAATGGAAGCGTAGGGCGGGTCGACGGAGGCAGAGTGGGTGCGAGCAGATGGGCAGCGAACAGGGTCGGCGCGGGTCTCGAGTGGAGCGGGCGGCGAGCTGGGTCGGATCACGAAACGGGTCAAAAAATTTTGTCGACAGCTAGCGCACGCGCAGGGCTTCTCCGAACCGGGTCAGATCGCTGCTCGGGTCGGGTCTGGGAGCACTTCTCGGGTCTGGAGGCTAATACCGGTTCTGTGAGCCATTTTTCTCCAATTTTGCTACTTTCCTCTCTCCCGGAATCAAGCAATTACAGCCTAACTTCAACTCTAATGACTCCAACAAATTTATAGACCCTTTTTCACACATTAATGCTCATAAACAAGTGAACAATTACAAATTTCCACAAGAAATTTAAAGAAAAACAATGCCAAAATCATAATAAGCCCACTTTAGTCCATATCTCATTCAACCTCTGAATAGAAAGGAAAAAAAACACACACCAAAAGCAATTGAGCATAATTAAAGCATGCTCTGATACCACATGATGGAACACGAGACATACGCAGTGGAATAAGGATCTAATTACACTCTAATTACTTTTAATTTAAAGGAAAATAGCATGCAAAAAGTAGGAAAAACAGTGAATTAAAATGGACAACATACACCCTTTGAAGCTCCCGAAAATCGCTTTTCCTTGCTGAATCTCGACCTAAACTCTTCCGGACCACCACTAGAGTTGACCTACTATCCTCTGGACTTAGAACCGGATTGTGGGACCCAATGGATGAAGAAACCCGAGAGAGAGAAAAAAGATGGAAAATAAGAATGAATTTGGATTTGGGTTTGGGTTTTTATTTTCCAGCCCAATTTTGAAAACTAAAATTGGCAAAAATATCAAAAGTTTTTAAACCAAATTCAAAAGCCCATATTTATAGAAAGGGGTCATGCAAAATTGCATTAAACAACTTCATAAAAACCCAACACCTAGAATCCACTATCTAAGTGGGCTTGATGTCTCCACTATAAGCCAACACCTAGCCCACTATTTTGTTAGTGGAATTATCCAACAAAAATTTGGATTTTCCCACTAACTTTTTAGTCAAAGGGCAAAATAATCATTTTGTCAAAGTCAAACTTTGACCTAAAAGTCAACATTTTGACTTTTTATGATTTTTCCCATGTTGACTAATTTTAACCTCTCGAGCATGAATCTGCATTCATTTTCTCGAAATTCAAATCACATTTGAATATAAGGTCGGTCAACTATTTGACTTTTTACATCTTTGACCATTTTCATTATTTCCGAGCTTCCGAATATGAACGTATTCATATTCTTGATACTTAAATCACATTTAAATATTAAAGCTATATCTCTAAACTGAAAACCCGACCATTATATCACATATACTTGTTGGTTTCTTCCTCTTCACCTAATTCGAACAATTCGAATTATTCTATCATACTGTTCTAAGTTTATTCTATATGAGCTAGTAAGGGAACCTAATGGACCTATAGATAATGTGCTCCAACGATCCAAGATTAGCTGGCTAAACTCTTTAGACGGAGCTAATCAACATTCGTTAACTAACGGGTCATTCCACTATAGTCCCGTAGTTGCACTCCCCTCATTATAGATATATATTTGTGTCCATTTGATATAACCATGATTAGTAAGTTAATCATTCACAGGTTGCTTGTAATCTCGACTGGGTAATAAAAACTGTTTTACCCCCGAGACTACATCTTATTCCTTAAGTTCCATTGATCCTCTAATGAACAATTGGTTTAAGGTCCAACCTATAAACCGAATCCCTCTCAGGCTAAGGAGAGGGTGGGGCCCCTTGTTCAAGACCTGGATTCAGTACTAAAGGGAACAACCTATCTACTATCTCTATAACGGGTAGGAGTGAATTCTGTCTCGCACCATATGTTCCCAGCTATCCACCTGATCTTACCCCTGAAATTGGAGGCTTATTGGGCCAGCGATGATGAGCTGCCCTCACCTATAAAGATCTAAGGATAATTCCAAGTGAAGAGGAGTTCATAGTTGGCTCAGGATTAATATTAAGTTACCTAGGTCATCAATTAACAAAATAGTCAGTTTTATACATAAA
Source organism: Benincasa hispida (assembly GCF_009727055.1). Classification (NCBI taxonomy): domain Eukaryota; kingdom Viridiplantae; phylum Streptophyta; class Magnoliopsida; order Cucurbitales; family Cucurbitaceae; genus Benincasa; species Benincasa hispida. Next base: position 31,196,474 of record NC_052354.1, read on the forward strand.
ACGACATTTAGAACGTAAAAAGTGACTATTTCATGGTTCAGTCTTATGCAAACTCATTGCATAGGATGCCCCCACTCACATATCTCTATATGAACGATTCAAGATCACATCGTTTGTACTAACTACAAAGTGGGCCGCATCCATAGTATCCCCAAAATAAGGCGCCCAACCATATTCATATACTATAGACCATTTTTGTAGTATATTTGAACTTGATCCACATTTATGTCACTACATAAAGTTAAAACTACATTAAATAGCCTCAGGACCTTAGTTCATTGGATTCAAGATTACAATTTCAATAACAACTTTATCGAAAAAAAATAGAATATGTTTATTAATTTACAAACTACGAGTTTTAGGACATAAAATTAATCAAATGAAGCTTCGTAAATGGGCGTGTGGATCTTCACCTCGCCGTCCACCAAACTGTCCTGCTGTCTGTATCATCTGTAACATTACCGGCTTCATCTCGAACCTTAATCCGTCCAATGTTGGCCTCATGATTCCTGGGGAGAAATCATACAAGTTTGGTGACGCATAGTCCCGGATGGGTCTATTGCGATCATTCGCCAGTAGGATAGGATTCGTCATTATGTTGTTTACATTTGCGGCTCTTTCTTTCGGTTGTTCAGCCATTCTTGGAGTTTTTTCTTGTTGTCTATGTCTGTTTTTCTGTCTTCTGCGAAATTTTCTTTCAATTTCTGGGTCGTAATTGGGCTTAGGACGACGCTTTCTTCTTCATTTACCGAAGGAATGTCAATGCACAAAGGTTGAAAGCTGCAAAAAAAATCAAAGAGGTTTGATGTTGCCACAATCTATACCGTAGTCCCTGGCAACGACACAAAAAACTTGATGCGTGAAATTATGATGTGTTATGGTGTGAGTTTGCAGTGATGTGTGTTATGCAGTGAACAAGCAATTTTTCCTAACAAGGCCCAAGTATAAGCCTCCTTAGGTTTCCTGGTAAGTCCAGGGTCGAACACAGGGACTACTAAGTAAATATGTGACAAACACTTTGATTCTATTGCAGTGGTAAAAACAAATGAAGTGGATAGTGTTTTGATTTAAGATTTTTCCTATGCGACGGAGTTGAACGTGGAGTGATGAAAGCGTAGAGTTACAATGAGTATGCGATGAAGGGGTTGAGAAGGGTTTTAGCTAACATTTCCTACGATTGTGCACAAGTTATGCGATCATGCTACACACAAATTTCAGTACTACATTTCTCAATGTAGAAAGCCTCAATTCCTATTTCTTGGACGCATGCGATGTGTATGCGAAACAGTCGATAGGACTTATTTCTAAGTCTCTACTCTTGCCTATGCGATGATAAATGGTGCACACATAAAACAAGGTGACTGCATACCATCATATCCTATTTCTAGGGTACATGCATTGTGTAAATAGCAATAGAACTTATGTCTAAGTTTTTACTTTTTGCTTATGCGATTCTAATCCGACTCTCTCAAGCCTAGATTTTAATTTGACTCTCTCAAGCCTAGATTCTATCTTTAGACTACTCTCTCAAGTATGTCCAAAGGGTGAATGATGCATACATAAGACAAGATGATCGCATAAAATGTAAATCTTACGTCATGCTAGCTAAGTACTTAACCTATTCAGAAATTTAACTACTCATGCGTGGTATGGAGAGATTGAACATAGATTGAAATGAAGTTTCCATTTTCTGCAAATAAAGTACTGAATACAAAATATCAAATGGATTTGAGAAATGAGAAGCCCGGTAAGCAATGTCTTTCTTCCCACGGCCTTTTACACTGCTCTTTATCACTTCAACTCGATTCTAGTTGTGTATTCTTGCTCTCACAAGTGTTGGCCCTCTCTCCTTTGTGTTGCTTTCCAGTAGTCTCTAGATCTGTCTGGGAGCGATTTCTCTTGTGTTTTTCTCATCTCCTTGCTCTCTCCTTCCTCTAAGTATATGTATAAGTATGTGTGTGAACAGATTAACTGACTCTTTTTCTCTAGTGGCCTTCGGTATTTATAGATTTCAAGGTGAAGCAGCTTTTCTTGCTAATGATTACAATGATGGGCGGCATTAATTCCCTCATTCTGTTGCACCGTTTAATAGTCACCGAAAGTTGAATGTACTTGCTACAGTGTGACTTTTAATGGCTTGTCAACTAAATTTGGAATCGACCGTTATCAGCTTTCCGTCCCATCATGATTTATTATGTTGTTGCCTTGATGCAAGGTCTTTATGCGGCCACCTTTTTAAGAGACTTCTCACGATCGCATGACTTGCGATCGTAACTTCAAGTGCGTTGACACATTGTGCCCTTGGATCGCAATTTCATATGCACCATCACATTGTACCTGCACAAAATAGGTAAATTAACTGTTTTTATGCGATGAGCACTTGCGATCGCAATTCCTTTTAGTTTGGCACTTTTGGACGTGATATTGCCTATTTTACCATCGCATTCTCTCATTGTTTTACATATTTGAGCTGTAATAACTTGTATTTCTACCAGTTATCACACCCTTAAATTTAAAACAATGCTTGTCCTTAAAGCATAAACTAAGGATTCTCTTTAAAGATTCGACCGCCTTTACCCTACTTAGACTTCTCAAGGTGCCTTATTCAAATTTCATAAACCAATGCCTTCTTAATTTCTATCCTGATCTCTTCTTAAAATATTTCTAATCTTCAGGGACCGCAAGTTTAACCTTAAAAAAAAAACTTTACTCGTTTCCAAGACATCGCATGATTTATTTCAAACTTTATCCAACTGAGGTGTTCAGATGATTTTGACCCTTGCACGATCCAGATATTCGTTTTGTGATCTTGCGGTGATCTGAGTGCCCAACCTTCGTTTTGGATTGCCCACAAGGGTGTCATGCGGGCATCCAATTACAAACAAGGCGCTCTTTCTCAGTCAAAACTCATGCCCATCTCTTTATTTGGCAGCGGAGTTGCGATCACTTGGTTTATGCGTTGATCACGATTCTCACCTTCGTTTTGGCTTGCCCCCACGGCTGTCATGCGGACATCCAACTACGAGCAGGATCCGATCTCAACATAATTTTTTTTTTTAGATTGAATTTCTAAAAGTAACAAGGTTGAAAATAACAATACTAGCACCCCCAAATTTACACACAACAATATCCTCATTGCTGAGAGACGAAATAACTCATGCGATGGACTTAGGAAATTTCATAAAAATAGTTTTGAAGGAAAGCTTGTAGACCACTAAATTTTAGAAATGTTTCATGAATTGATTTGTCCTGAAATTAATTTGACTCTAGTACATGCGGTCAGAAATAAGGGCATGAATTTCATCATTGAAGTCATAATTGGTATAGGGTGAATGCGGCAACTGAATAAAGTAATAAAAAATTCTAGATTGAGCCAAACTAAAAAGGATGCAATAGTAGAATTTAGCAAGATTAAATTGAAATGCGAGAAGTACAACATTGAAATAAGACGAGGCAAGGAAAGATACAACCCCCAAATTTGCTTTGTCGCCTACATCTCTTTTGATCGCATCCTTTCCTGCGGTGGGCTGATTCCTTGATTGCGATGGGCTGATCGACCTGGTCACGTGTTTGAGGTTATCGTATTGCTCGATCGCAATCGTTTACTAGGATCAATGATAAATATGAAGAAGATAAAAAGTATGAAAGAGTTGGCAATTCTAAAGAGTAGTGATCATGCAAAAAAAAGTAAGATAGATTCATGAAAGAAAAACAAAAAGAAGGATACTAAAACAAAGGATTCGTCCCTGATGAGTGTGTGTTGCTTATCAACGCAGAGACTACACTTTTCTTCTTCATTCTAGATTCCTCAAGTCCACGGAGATTTTCCCGCGTTGGAAATCTCCTCCATGATATATCTTGACTCTTTGTCCATTTACCTTAAATGCGTTGGTCCTCTCTTCATTTGTTAATTCTACCGCTCCGTGCGGGAATACTTCTTTAATTATGAATAGTCCGGACCAGCGTGATTTCAATTTTTCTGGAAAGAGTCGTAGCCTAGAATTGAATAGTAAGACCTTCTGACCTATTTGGAGATTCTTTTCACACAGTCACTTGTCATGCCAACGCTTCGTACGTTCTTTGTAAATTTTGGCATTTTCATACGCCTGTAGTTTTCATTCGTCCAGCTCGAGTAACTGAAGTCTTCTTTCCTCCCCTGCAGCCTTCAGATCAAAATTAAGCTTCTTCACTGCCCACGGTGCCTTATGCTCTAATTTCAGCAGCAGATGACATGCCTTCCCAAACACTAAGCATACGAGGACATGCCTATGGGTGTTTTATAGGCAGTCCTATATGACCACAAGGCATCGTCAAGCTTCATGGCCCAATCTTTCCGTGAGGGATTCACCACCTTTTCTAAAATCAACTTGCTTTCTCTGTTGGAAACCTCAACTTGTCCATTTTTCTGGGGGTGATATGCGGTGGCGATCTTGTGATGGACATTGTATTTGATCAGTAGTTCGTTAATGATACGATTGACAAAGTGGGTTCCTTCATCACTTATTATGGCACGTGGGGTGCCAAAACGAGTGAAGATGTTCCTCTGTAAGAATCTGGAGACTGTTGTCGCATCGTTTGTGATGCATGACACCACTTCAATTCACTTGGAAATATAGTCGACGGCCAATAGAATGTATCTATGACCATTTGACGGTGGAAATGGTCCCATGAAGTCTATGCCCCAGACGACGAAAAGTTCCAATTCCAATATGATGTTCATCGGCATCGCATTTTTCTCTGAAATGTTTTCAGTGCGTTTGCACTTATCTCATTTCATAGAATAGTCTCGCACGTCCTTAAATAGAGTTGGCCAGTAATACCCACTTTGCAAAACTTTTGCTGCTGTGTGTTGTCCCCCGAAATGTCCTCCATAGGGCGACTCATGACATTGAAAAAGTATGCACAAAAAAGCAATCTCTGGCACACAGAGTCTCACTATTTGGTCTAGTCCCTTTTTGTAAAGATTTGGCTTGTCCCTGTAGTAGGATTTACATTCATGAATGAGCCGCTTCTTTTGGTGGGACGTGTAATTTTTCGAAAATTGTTTGCAGACCAAGAAGTTGACAATATCTACGTAACACGATAGCTTTTCAAGTGTAAACAACTGCTCGTTTGGGAAGGATGCGTTCACCTCCGACTGAATGCGATCCACTTCAGGATTCTCTCATCTCGATAAATGGTCAGCGACCTGGTTCTCCGTTCCCTTACGGTCGATTATCTCCATATTAAATTCTTGAAGTAGAAGAACCCATCGGATTAGCCTCGGCTTCGCATCTTTTTTGGTCATTAAATATCTTATTGCCGAGCGGTTGGTGTGAACTATAACTTTGGATCCCAATAAGTAAGGTCTGAATTTTTCAATCACAAAGATTACCGCTAGAAGCTCCTTCTCTATGGTGGTGTAGTTCGCTTGCGTGGAGTTCAATGTTCTGCTCGCATTTGCAATGGGGTGTAACATTGTCTTTTCCTTCTGTGTTAAAATTGCCCCCATTGCATAACCGATGGCATCGCACATCAGCTCGAATGGTTTTGTCCAATCGAGTGTGATCAAAATAGGTGTTGTAGTCAATGCGTCCTTCAGTGCTTTGAATGCGGTGAGGCATTGTGAGTCAAAATCAAAAGTTCTGTCAGCTTCCAGCAACGCATTCAACGGTTGAGCTATTTTAGAGAAGTCCTTCACAAATCGTCTGTAGAACCCCGCATGTTCTAAGAAACTCTTTAAAGCCTTCACATTTGCTGGAGGTGGAAGTTTTTCAATGGCCTCAATTTTTGTTTTATCCACTTCTAGCCCCTCCTTCGAAACCTTGTGCCCGAGCATAATTCCTTCTTTAACCATGAAATGGCATTTCTCCTAATTCAACACCAGATTGGTCTCTTTGCATCTTTTCAATATCCTCTACAAGTTTTTCAAGTAGACTTCATACGTTTGCCCATAGACTGAGAAATCGTCCATAAAAATGTCAATTAAGTCTTCTAGGTACTCGAAGAAGATTGCCATCATACACCTTTGAAACGTGTTCGGTGCATTGCATAGTCCAAAAGGCATGCGGCGAAAAGCGAACGTTCCATATGGACAAGTGAATGTGATCTTTTTTCGGTCTTCTGGTGCGATCATAATCTGGTTATAGCCCGCATACCCATCAAGAAAACAGAAATTAATCATTCCCTGCTAGTCAGTCGAGCATTTGATCAATGAAAGGTAAAGGAAAATGATCTTTCTTAGTCGCCGCATTGAGCTTNTTGATCAATGAAAGGTAAAGGAAAATGATCTTTCTTAGTCGCCGCATTGAGCTTGCGGTAGTCCATACAAATCTGCTTGCCAGTGACGGTCCTTATGAGGATTAAATCGTTGTTTGTGTTCGGGACTACTGTCATTCCGCCCTTCTTGGGAATGCATTGCACGAGGCTAACCCACGTGCTATCGGCAATAGGGTATATGATGCCCACATCTAACCATCTAATGGTCTCTTTTTTAACAACCTCTTTCATCACAGGGTTTAGTCTACGTTGAGGTTCTATAGAGCCTTTCTGGTTTTCTTCGAGTCAAATTCTGTGCATGCAGTACATCGGGGTAATTCCTCTGATATCTGCTAGCATCCATTCGATTGCTTTAATATACTTCTTCAAAATGTTGAGCAACACATTTTCTTTTTCTTCCGGTAACGCAAAGGATATTATTTCTGGCAAGGTTTCATTCTGGCCAAGGAAAACGTACTTCAAATGATTTGGTAGAGTTTTCAGCTCCAGTGTAGGTGGTTGCTCTAAGGAAGGTTTCTGTGTTTTTCTCTCTTCATTCAAATTCAACTTTTCTTCATTGTTCACTGTCTCTGTAATTACATGGTAGGTTTCTAAGGATATTGTCGCATCCTCTTTTTCTTCATCTTCTTCTTTGGACTCCATATCTTCATCACAAGTGTGTTCATCGTCAGAATCGGATAGGCCTATCTTCTGGCAACTTCATTGCCTTGATGATGTTAAACCTGAGCTTCTTTCCATTGATGCTCATCGTGATCTCTCCCTTGTGTACATCAATTTGAGCACAACCAATAGACAAGAATGGTCATCCCAATATGATTGGCACATCTTTGTCCGCTTCATAATCTAGAATGATGAAGTCTGCAGGTAAAATGAATTTGTCGATTGTGACCAAGACATCCTTCAACTTTCCTTCAGGGTGTACTAGGGACATGTCTACAAGCTAGAGAGTCATCGTCATGGGTGTCAACTGTCCTACATTCAATTGTTTGAAGATTAAAAGGGGCGTTAAATTTATGTTGGCCCCAAGATCGCATAATGCTTGACTGATGTAGATCCCTCCTATTGAGCAGGTATCGTAAAGCAACCTAGGTCGCGCATCTTCGATGGGATTATAGTATTTTATTCTTGTGTTAATGCCACCATAACGAATTTTCCTATGCTTCTTTTCTTTGACACCATATCCTTAAAAAACTTGGCATATTTCGACATCTGCTCTATCACTTCTGTAAATGGAATATTGATGTGTAGTTGTTTTAATATTTCCAGGAAGCGATGATACTGACCTTCATCGTTTTGCTTCTTTTTTAGTCTCTAAGGGAAGGGGGGTAGTTGTACTTTCACTGTTCCATGGTCTGGAGGCTTGGAGGTGGTCGCAACTTCAGGTTCCATAATCTCAGGCTCTTCTTGCTCAATTTGCATCAATGGCTTCTTTGATTCCATTGCATTTGAGTCGGTCCTGCTAGGCTTCTTCCTAACTTCCGTCATCGTCTTTCCACTTCTCAGGGTGACTGCTTGGCAGTGTTCTTTCTCTATGTTCTTCGGGTTGCGTGGGAGCTCAGTTGAGCTTGGCAGCGTCCTCTGCGGTCTATTCTTCAGCTCTCCCGCAATCTATCCTATTTGGATTTCTAGATTGCGGATGGAAGTCGCCTGGTTCTAGAGGAAAATTTCATTCTTTTCGATGTATTGTTTTAACAGGTTCTCCATAGAGGATGATGGTGTTGTTTAAGAGCTACTGGCTTGTTGTTGCTGTTGACTGTTAGTTCGTTGGGAAAAATCCTGGTGGTCCTTCTTTTTGCACCATCGATTGATAGCCTTTTTATTAGTTATTGTTCCAAGCAAAATTAGGGTGGTTTCGCCACCCGGGGTTGTATGTGTTTGAGAAAGGGTTGTTCTTGACAAAGTAGATTGACTGCGGGTTTCGTAGACACTCTTCAACCGAATGTGATTATCCACATGTAGCATAGTTGGTACTTGTCTGTTCTATCGCGTTGACTTGCCCTTTTTGCGCTCCGGGATTGTTTAATGCTCTGTAACAAATTTATCATCGCATTCATCTGATTCTACAAAGATGCGATGGCACCATTTTTTGCATTACCTTTTCTGGGTTTTACTCGTTGATCGCTTTTTTGCCAATTTTCATGGTTTTTCGATATGCGATCAAGAATGTTCTTTGCCTCATCATAAGTCTTGTCCAGCAGACCGCCTGCTGCTGCCGCATTGGCAGCTGTCTGCGATACAGGATTTAGCCCATGATAGAAAATCTCCATTTGGAGGCAATCTGGCAATCCATTGTGCGGGCAGTCGCGCACTAATCTCTTGAACTTCGCCCATGCATCACTGAGCGATTCGTCTTCTTCTTGTTCAAAATTTGTGATTAACTTCCTCCATCTGGCATTCTCTGTAGGAGGNTGAACTTCGCCCATGCATCACTGAGCGATTCGTCTTCTTCTTGTTCAAAATTTGTGATTAACTTCCTCCATCTGGCATTCTCTGTAGGAGGGAAATACTTCTTCATAAACTTCTCTACAACTTGCTCCCATGAAGTTATCTCTCCTGGTTCGAGGGAGTATGCCCATTTCTTGCTTTATCACATAGTGAAAATGGAAAGAGCGTGAGTCGAACTTCTTCAGTGGAGATATTAGGGAACACAAAAGTGTTACAAATTTCAATGAAGCTTCGTAAATGGGCGTGCGGATTTTCACCACGCCATCCACCAATCTGTCCTGTTGTCTGTATCATCTGTAACATTACCAGCTTCATCTCGAACGTTGATCCGTCCAATGTTGGCCTCATGATTCCTGGGGAGAAATCATACAAGTTTAGTGACGCATAGTCCCGGATGGGTCTATTGCGATAATTCGCCAGTAGGATAGGATTCGCCATTATGTTGTTTACATTTGCAGCTCTTTCTTCTGGTTGTTCAGCCATTCTGGGAGTTCTTTCTTGTTGTCTACGTCTGTTTTTCTATCTTCTGCGAAACGTTCTTTCGATCTCTGGGTCGTAATTGGACTCAAGAGCATGTCCTTCGCTCATGTGACGCTTTTTTCTTCCTTTACCGAAGGAATGGCAATGCACAAATGTCGAAAGCTGCAAAAAAATCAAAGAGGTTTGACGTTAGTGCAATCTATATCGTAGTCCCCAGCAACGGCGCCAAAAACTTGATGCGTGAAATTATGATGTGTTATGGTGTGAGTTTGCGGTGATGTGTGTTATGCGGTGAACATGCAAGTTTTTCTAAAAAGGCCCAAGTATAAGCCTCCTTAGGTTTCCTAGTAAGTCCAGGGTCGAACACAAGGATACTAAGTAGATATGCAATAAACATTTTGATTCTATTGCGATGGTAAAAACAAATAAAGTGGATAGTGTTTTTATTTAGATTTTTCCTATGCGACGGAGTTGAACGTGGAGTGATGAAAGCGTAGAGTTACAATGAGTATGGGATGAAGGGGTTGATAAGGGTTTTAGCTAACATTTCCAAAGATTGTGCACAAGTTATGCGATCATGCTACACACAAATTTCAGTACTACATTTCCCAATGCAGAAAACCTCAATTCATATTTCTAGGACACATGCGATGTGTATGCGAAACAGTCGATAGGACTTATTTCTAAGTCTCTACTCTTGCCTATGCGATGATAAATGGTGCACACATAAAACAAGGTGACTGCATACCATCATATCCTATTTCTAGGGTACATGCATTGTGTAAATAGCAATAGAACTTATGTCTAAGTTTTTACTTTTTGCTTATGCGATTCTAATCCGACTCTCTCAAGCCTAGATTTTAATCTGACTCTCTCAAGCCTAGATTCTATCTTTAGACTACTCTCTCAAGTATGTCCAAAGGGTGAATGATGCATACATTAGACAAGATGATCACATAAAATGTAAATCTTACGTCATGCTAGCTAAGTACTTCTCAACACATTCAGAAATTTAGCTACTCATGCATGGTATGGAGAGATTGAACATAGATTGAAATGAAGTTTCCATTTTCTACAAATAAAATACTGAATACAAAATATCAAATGGATTTGAGAAATGAGAAGCCTGGTAAGCAATGTCTTGCTTCCCACGGCCTTTTACACTGCTCTTTATCACTTCAACTTAGTTCTAGTTTTGTATTCTTGCTCTCGCAAGTGTTGTCTCTCTCTCCTTTGTGTTGCTTTCCGGCAGTCTCTCGATCTGTCCTGGAGCGATTTCTCTTGGATTTTTCTCGTCTCTTTTCTCTCTCCTTCATCTAAGTATATGTATGAGTATGTGCGTGAACAGACTAACTGACTCTTTTTCTCTGGTGGCCTTCGGTATTTATAGATTTCAAGGTGAAGCAGCTTTTCTTGCTAATGATTACAATGATGGGCGACATTAATTCCCCTATTCTGTTGCATCGTTTAATAGTTACCAAAAGTTGAATGTACTTGTTACAGTGTGGCTTTTAACGGCTTGTCAACTAAATTCGGAATTGACCGTTATCAACTTTCCGTCCCATCATGATTTATTATGTTGTCGCCTTGATGCGAGGTCTTTATGCGACTATCTTTTTAAGAGACTTCTCACGATCGCATGACTTGCGATCGCAACTTCAAGCGCACTGACGCATTGTGCCCTTGGATTGCAATTTCATATGCGCCATCGCATTGTACCTACACAAAATAGGTAAATTAACTGTTTTTATGCGTTGAGCACTCACGATCACAATTCCTTTTAGTTTAGCGCTTTTGGACGTGATATTGCCTATTTTACCATCGCATTCTCTCATTGATTTACTTATTTGAGCTGTAATAACTTGTATTTCTACCAGTTATCAATAATTAGCCTAAAAAACCGAAAATAAAAGCTATATATTACATAAAGCATCGAGTCAATCGGTTCAAACAGGCAAATCGGGTCTTGAACCGCTCGGGCAAAGCCTCATTTCTTGATCGTGGAGCAGCTCCTTGTGATTGTCGAGTAACGTTATTGAGTATAAACGATCGTGTAGCATGGATCGAGTGCCTTTTAACTATGCGATGAAGCATGAAGGCCACGTGATTGTGCAGCCCACATCGAGAAATGCATGCCTAAACGATCAAATAGACAACGAATATGCGATAAAGCATGATTGTCTAAATGATCGAGGAGCAAGCGTCGAGTATCACATATGGAGTGATCAAGTAGCTAGTGACTATGCGATGAGCATGCTGGCCCACTCGACCATTTAGTGTGCGCGCCTACCATGCGTCGAGTATCATATACTCAATGATTGTTTACCCCGAGCGTCTATGCGATCGAGTAGCCAACGCAACATGATCGAGTAAACTTTTTACTCGATCGCGTAGCATCAACCATGTAATCGTTTAGCAAATACTACACGATCGAATAGAACTCTTCTACACGATCGTATAGCCAAATCCAAACGATCGTTTAGCCTGGGCTACACGATGCGCCCAACCTTTGGTCTTCTTCCTCAAAGTGAACAACATCTCCATGTGTCTGAAGCCTCATCACAAACGACTCAAAGGAAACAACACTTGAATACAAACTCGATAGCAAGTTAATTATGCCCAAAAATGCAGGGACCCTTACAAATTAACTTAGTAATTGTAAAAGAAAGCTTAAACAGAAGCAATTATCCTGTAAACATCCATCAATTAACAATCCACAACCACACTTAACACTTAAATGCATTGTAGAAATCATAAAACCCACCAAGACTGTAGATGAATTTCGATACATCAATGAAATTTGGAATATCAGAATAATCTGATTCTGATACCAATTGAAGGAACTCTAAATCTAGAGAACCAATGAGCGGAAGCAGATCGTTCCAAGCTCCTTTGTGAAAGAACATACAATGCATCGAATGCTAAATTACAACATGCTTCTTAAATTAAAAAACAAAGGATCGAATAATACCTTTGAAGAACCGTCGCGTTGAATAGCACGAACATAATGAGCAAATTCAGCAAATAACTTAATCTTCGACCCTCGAATGGAACTCCACACCACCACTCGGTTACCTTGATATTCTCAATGTGAGAATTCAGGAGGTGTGGGCTCTGTATGGATTTGGGTAGAGGGAAGGAGGAACTAGACGATTAAGTAGACGACAGAAGGAATACGCCTATCGTATAGACTTAATTACTCGATCGTTTAGAAACGAGTAACTATCGTATAGTAAACTCGACAATCTTATCGTTTGCTCTCTCAACAAGTAATCTGATTACATTATATATTTTCGCATGGAATGAATAAATGAATTATTTTCAACTTTATCCCACAGTTAGCCGAAAACTGTCTAAAACTACCCACTTTGGTGGTTATTGAAAAAAAACTAAAATCAATTATCTCATAATTAATTTATTATAAATAAATATAATACCTAAATTTATCATATTATATTTATAGCCTATATTTTAATATTACATCATATGTAACATATAAACCATAGTTCCTTTTCTCTTTTATGGAATTTAATATAAATCATATTTATTTTAATTTCTCCAATCAAATAATGTATCAAATACATCAAATCAATTATATCATATATAATTTAATCAATTTAATTATATCATATATAATCAAATTCCCTCTTGTTAATTTGAACACTTCAAACTAACCCAAAAACTGATTCTCAACATGAATCCGTTGAGCTACCAAGGGGACCTTATGGACCTATAGCTTGAAGCTCCAACGGTACGTGAATAACTGACTAAACTCTTTAATCACGATATCCACCATCCGTTAAATGTCAGGCACTCCACTAAAGACCGACAGTTGCACTCTTCACACTGCAAATATATTTCTTTGTCCATCGGATATAACCAATCAACAGTACGATAATCCTTCATAAATCGCTCATAAGTATAGCTGGGCTAATTTTCCATTTTTTCCCTATAGTTACATCTAACTCCTTAAGTACCACTAATTCCTCTAATGAAAAATACATCATAGTTCCACTATAAGTAAACCCTTCATGGGCCAAGAGAAGGTGTGGCACCATATTGTTCAAGCCCAGAATCATCCCTTAAGGGAGCAATTTATATATTTACCCCTGCTTCGGGGAAGGAGTGAATTTTGTCTTGTGTAGCTGAGTTCCCAGCTCCCTAATCAGATGAATCCCCAAAGTGGTAGGTTTAAGTCAGCGATCTGGCCATTTGCACCTATGCAAATCAAAGGACCGCCCTCATAGGCAGGAGTTCACAACTCATTCAGGATTAAGGTCATGTTACCTGTGGTCATCCTAGTGAAATGAAAGTCTCTATCATAAACGAAGTTATATAACGAGACTAAACATTTCTTGGTCTGTTCTTATACAAACTCCTTTGTATAGAGCATCCTCGCTCGCATGTCTACTACATGAATGATCATGATCAAATCATTTGTAGCACTTTACAATATTTTTTTAACACCTACAAAGGGGGCCACACTCGTAGTGTCACCAGGATAAGGTTTCCCTCCTTTATCCATATACTACAGACCATTTAGGTTATCACTTAAAGTACAATCTACTTGTATATCTCCACATACATGCTTAAGTTATAATGATAACTAGGGATCTAGGTTTATTGGTTAGTGGTTAATGCAACTAAAATATCTCATATTTCATAGACTGAAGTGAATAAAATATCTCATATTATAAATCAAAAAACTGTTTGTTCATATATGTGTTTACAAACTACAGGACCCTACGAGATTGAGGACATCAACCCCAACACCACTAGCTTTGGATAAGTGGGAGATTGTTGGGATTGATGTCCCAAATCTAGTGTATCACGTGGTTTGTAGTTATGTTAACACAAATTATTTATCTAATAAAACTTGAGGTATTTAATTTGACGTTTAGACTGTATTAGTTCAATCCAATAAACTAAGATCCAAGGTTATTTTATGAAACTTAACCATGTATATTGAGACATACAGGTGGATCATGTTTAAATAGTAACCTAAATGGTCTGTAGTAGATGGATAAGATTGGATACCTTACCCTGGTAACACCACGAATACGACCCGCTTTGTAGATATTACAATTGTTGTAAAGTGCTATAAATGATGTGATCCTGATTGTACATGTGGAGACATGCGAGTGAGGGTATTCTATACAAAGAGTTTGTATAAGACTGGACTACGAAATGAATAGACTCTATATATAATACCGTTACTAGAAGAGACTTACATTTCACTAGGAATACCATAGGAGACTTGACTTCAATCGTGAGTGAGTTGTGAATTTTTGTTTGTGATGAAAGTCCTTTGATCTGTATGGGTTATAGTGGCAATGATAGCTGACTCAATATGATAGAGATACACGAGTATGCAACGGAAGCAAACAGAATCAATAAGCACTCTAATTGCATTTAATTTGAGTTTTAAAGCATGCATTTTCAGAAAATCACAAGTGAGTTTCATATTACATACCTCTTGATAAATTCTTCAAATTCCAAGTTATTCTCCACTCCAATTCAGCTCTAAATCAACCGTGAACCACCAAGAGATCTTCTCTACTATTCTCAACCTTGAATTTGAGTAGTGGAACTCAGATTTGAGTGAATTTGTGAGGTAAAAATGTAGGTTTATGTGAGGAAGAAGATAAAGTGGCAGAAACTTATTTTCAGCAACTCATCCATCCTTTTCTCAGCCAAATTTGGAGAGTTTTAAACAACTCTATCATGCAAGCACTTCTATTCTCATTAATGGCCAGCAGCAGCTTCACATCTGAAGTGGGAATTGTGTGTGCATGGAGGAGGCACCTCCTCCTTGCTTCAAAAGTGGGAAAAAACCACTTTGGGTTCCAATTTCCAATTTTTTTTTTAAAAAAAAATTCAAATTCAATTTAATTAATTCATAATCAATTAATACTTTAATTTAATGAATTCATAATTAATTAAATCTAAATCATTCAATTTCCTAAATTAAGTTTAAAATTGGAAATTGATTTTTAATTAATTGAACATATTTAATTAATTAATTTTAATTTAATATCAAATATTAAATTGATCATACACCAAATTTTAAACATGAATCCTATTCACGTAATTAATATTTAAATCAATATTTAAATATTATAAACTCTCCAATTTCGTCTAATTTCAACAAATTAAAGGTTAATTATATCGAATATAATTAAGCAAACCCTAATTTGATTTTGAACTAATTCAAACTCAAAACCCTAATTTCAATTTGAACATTTTCAAATTGAAATTCAATTTGCACAATTTAAATTGATATCATTCCAAATTCACCCAATTTAATAATTCAAGGTGTTCATGTTTTATGAGCTAGTAGAGGGACCTTATGAACCTACAGATCATGAGTTCCAACGATTAAGATTAATTGGCTAAACTCTTTAGACAGAATTAATCAGTATTTGTTAACTATCGAGTCACAACAATATAGCTTGATAGTTGCACTCTTCTCATTATAGATATATTTATGTTCACATGATTTAACCATAACTAGTAAGTCCACTCTTCACAGGTTGTTCGTAACACCGACTGGGTCAATGTGTTGTTTTACCCTTGATATTATGTCTTGTTCCTTAAGTTCAAACTGATCCTTTAATGAACAATTGGTTTATGAACCAATCACTAAAAAGGATCCCTCTCGGGCCAGTGAGAAGGTGGGGCCCCCTATTCAAGACTTGGATACAGTACTTAAGAGAACAACCTTTCTCCTATCCCTAAATCGGATAAGCGTGAATTCCGTCTTGCACCCTATGTTCCTAGTTATCTACCTGTTCTTACCCCTGAAATAGGAGGCTTATTGAGCTGGTGCTGTTGAGCCAACCCTCACCTATGCAAATCTAAGGACAATCCCGAATAAATAGGAGTTCATAGTTAGCTTAGGATTAAGATCGAGTTACCTAGGTCATCTAAGTGAAATAGTCAGTCTTAAACGGTAAATAGCGTTAAAAGGTAAGAGTGACTTATTTCCTGGTCCGATCTTATGCATACTCATTGTATAGAACGCCCCCACTCCTCATGTCAATACATGAACGAATCTAGATCACTTCGTTTGTAATATCTTTACAACAACTTGTAACAGCTACAGAGTAGCCACATCCAATAGTATTACCAGAATAAGGTACCCAACCTTAATCATGTACTATAGACCATTTTGGCTATTTACTCGAACTTGATCCATCTTTATGTCTCTACATAAAGTTCAAGTATTCATGTAATAGTCATAGATCTTAGTTTATTGGACTTAGACTTTATGAATGCAATTAATAGATCTAAAACATTTATTGAAGAAATGTTGAATAACATCTTTTATTTATAATAGAATATGTTTAATTTTACAAACCGCGAGTTTTAGGACATAAAACCCAATAATACTCTCATTTGGACTAAATCCTTAGTAGATCAATATATACAAACATATACAATGTTGAGTTACACTGAGAGAATAAAAAGTATAAATACAATAAACTAGGGCATTAAATACCCATATATTCTCTCACTTACCCTAGTGATGAATATCTCGTAGACCTAGTCCTACTAGGTGACTCTCGAACACTTTAATCGAAAGGGCCTTCGTAAATGGATCAGCTAAGTTGTCTTGAGAGACTATCTGCATGACAATCACGTCTCCTCTGTGTACAATCTCCCTGATGAGATGGTACTTCGGCTCGATGTGTTTTCCTCGTTTATGGCTTCGAGATTCCTTTGAATTTGCAACTGCTCCATTGTTGTCACAATAGAGGGTGACAGGCATGTGCATATTAGGAACTACTTCTAGGTCAGTCAGGAACTTTCGGAGCCATACTACTTCACTTGCAACTACATACTCAACTTCCATTGTGGAGTCAACAATACAACTTTGTTTGATATTTCTCCACACAATAAACCTACTATTTTGGGGATCTGTCTATTTAGAGAGCTGGGAATACAGCTACACAAGATGAAATCCTCTCCTTCCCATTCCTTGAGAAATTAGATGAATTACTCTCTTAATAGCTTGTTCTGGGTCTTGAACAATGAGGCCTCAACCCCTCATTGGCCCGAAAGGTGTTAGTTTATAATTGAACTATATACTGTTTGTTCATTAGAGGAACCAATGGTACTTAAGAAGTTAGATGTAATTGCAGGGGTAAAAAGGTATTTTGACCCATTTGTAGTTATGAGCATTTGTGAAGGGTCATCGCTCTGTTGATTGGTTATATCTATGGACACATAAATAAATCTAAGTGCGATGAGTGCAACTATCGGTATTTAGTGGAGTGCCCGATAGTTAATAAATATTGATTAATTGGATTAAAGAAGTTTAATCAATTAATTTCATATCATTGGAGCTTCTAATCTGTAGATCCATAAAGTCTACTCGATATAGCTCACTAAAGGTAATACAAGAGGAATGGTTTGAATTGTTCAAATCAATTGATAGAATAGCATACTAATGAGATTAATATGATATGGTTAATTATAGATTTGATCTATAATCAAGAAGGAAATATTTGAATAGGATTCAAATAATGATTTTTTTTTTAATGAATCAGATTCATAAGGAATTAGTTAATTTTGAGAGTTGGAGGCAAATAAAGATATGATGTTTCTTTAATTAATTAACTATGTATATTAAATTAGATTTAAAATATATAGTTATTTATTAGGTTTGCTAATTAATCAAATAAATGTTATTTGATTAATTGAGTTCTAAGGGAAAATATGGAAATATTTGGAGAAGGGAAAAACCCTTATCCATTTAAATCGTTTCTTTTACCCAAAGTAAGGGGAAGCATTCATTTTAAGAATACCTTAGCCTCCAAATCCTCCCAAATTCTCTCAACAATTTCTCCTCTCCACCACTTGTATTCCTCCTCCTTCTCCAAGGGCTAGAGATCACACTTCTACCCTTGGATTCCAAAAGAATATCGAGGTCTCTCTTACGATGGTATTCATAGTTCGTTGGAGATTCATTGCGGAGAAAAAGCTTGGGATTTTCGTGAAGATTAAGAGAATCTCTAAAGGTAAGAAATCGTTCTTCCTTCTCTTCTATTCTTTTTAAAAGCATGTTGAATTAAATATGTTTTTTGTTTTATTCTGTTTTGATTTTGTTTCATATAAACCGAAAAATCGAAATGCAAGATGATCACACGTTTTCGCTTGGGATTCGATTCCTTCATCCCAAGGATCTAATCCGAATATAAATATTGATGGAGCTCTACATAGATTTAATAATCTTTTATCAGGGAAGTTTGTCTCCATGAGGACTACAAAGTTAGGGCTAGCATTCGTTATCATTCCCTTGATAATGGCTCTTTTCTAAGCTGAACCAATGCCTCTAACATTCCAAGGTAGAGTATCAATCTCCTACTGTTGTTTATCTCCCCTATAGCTTCCAACGATTTCTTTAGTCACAAGTTTTGAGATGATGCAAAGATTATTTTCGGACAGCCAATTATGGAGTTGTATCATAAAATTCTACTTGCTTCCTTGTTGTTCCATTGGTTGTTGCGAGCCTTCAGTTATGACTTCTTCAAATAACTCTTCCATGTTATTATTAGGAAAAAATATACTTTTGGTTCCTGAGGTTTCAAAACATACATTTTAGTCTCTGAGGTTTGAAAAATAGTTCTAAATTATTCTAGTGTTAATTTGACCGTTCGTTGACTAACGAAAATTTTGACATGGCTGATTGACATAACATATTCTAAATGAGGTGGATAACTTTATTAATTTTATGTTATTTTTTAGATTACATGATTTTTTTAATTTTTTATTTTCTGCCCTCCCTTTCTCTCTTTCTTCAACCCCGTCCTTCT
This sequence comes from Benincasa hispida, assembly GCF_009727055.1. Taxonomy (NCBI): domain Eukaryota; kingdom Viridiplantae; phylum Streptophyta; class Magnoliopsida; order Cucurbitales; family Cucurbitaceae; genus Benincasa; species Benincasa hispida. Next base: position 31,215,475 of record NC_052354.1, read on the forward strand.
CATTCTAATGTTCTCTCTTCCTCTTCCTTCTTTCATATTTTCTAAATTTCTATGTTCTGCTCTAACATTTGTCGCCCTCATATTGGATTCTCATTGTTGTGCCATTGTTCTATAGCGGTTGGAACAAAGTCTTTCCTTCACATTCCTTTATTGGAACAAATGTTTGTTTTCTAATGGTTTCGTTTAGGTTCATTTTTCATTATTATTACCATTAGTATAGTTTATTTTTCATTATTATTCATTTTGTTCGCTTTTATAGATGCATGGGAATGATGACGTGATGGTGAGAATCATAAGATAGCGGTACGAAGGACAACAAATGTTACGGAGAAAATAAGAAAAAAGGGAAGAGAGAAAATAGTCATTTGAGAAGATGAAGAAGAAAAGGTAGTAGAAAATAGGGAGGAAGGAAGATGAGGAGAATAAAAGTAATTGAAAAAGTTCCATGTAATCTAAAAAGTAATATGAAATTAGTAAAGTTTTACACCTCATTTAAAGTATATGTCACCTCAACCTGTCATGTCAAACTTTTGTTTAGAATCATTTTTCAAATCTTAGGGATTAAAATATATGTTTTGAGACCTTATGAACCAAATAGACTCTAGCTCTAAACCTTAGGAACCAAAAATGTATTATTATTATTATTATTATTATTATTATTATTATGTTACGGGGATATCTCAATTTTGAAATGACTAATATATATTTGATGTTTTTAAATTTTTTTTCACTATTTGCTCGTGTGTTGATTTTGGATGATTAATGGGTTGATAAGTATTTTATTTCTTCAACTTGCAATTTTTAGTTAGGAAAATTGTATTGGGTGGCAATTTGAGTTTAAGGATTTGCAAGTGTATCACACACTTTTCCCATTTGTAGATGTGGTAACTTTTCATCTTCACATATTCCTTCTCAGCCATCTCTCTCACCCTCACGTTCTATCTTCTTCTCCCACTCTCATGTTCTATCTCCAAGTGGTCCGACCAATCACTGCTACCTTCTTCATCGTACTGTTGCTCGTCCGTCAATTGCCAACCACCTCGCTTGTCAATTTCCATTTTCATTCTGATAAGCTCCTTTTTCGTGCTCCAGTAAGGAGACATTGAACCAGATGAATGTGGCGAAGGCGGAGACGATGAGTGCATTGCAGAGTTAGTAAGAGAAAATGTCATCGTACGCATGTTGCACTCTCTCCCCTCTCTCTTCTCTCTATGCGACAGCCCCTCCCTTTCCAACATAAAGTAGTCCTAATTAAAGAAGATCAATTTAATTACAAAACTATCACAAGTGTTTATTTACTTAAGTTTCCTTCAATTTAAAACACTTAAAATAACTAGTCATTTTCAACCGTGTATCAATAATATATCAAGTGTCTATCAATAGTGTATCAAATATGTATCAGCAGTGTATCAAGTGTATCAGATATATACTAGTAGTTCAAGTGTATTAAGTGTATCAAGTGTGTATCAAGTGTATATTAGGTGAATCAGGCGTATCCGAACTTTTTTGACATTTCGTGGATTGGGCTTGTTTTTTGGCATTTTTGTAAAAATAATAAGTCTAAGTCCTGATTTTTTAAATTCAATTTAACAAATAAAAAATAAGCTCTCGTAGTTATTGAAATGCAATTTAAATTATATTTCATGGGGTGAAATTTTGAGTTGAAGAGTTTTTTAAATTCTCACTACATAAAAAACAATTTTTTGAGTTGAAGAGTTTTTGAAATTCTCACTACATAAAAAACAATTATTAATGTTATATATTTAATTATAAAGTAAACGCGTAAAGGGGAAATTCGAAATTGATTAATGGGGCTTGTAAGTAAAGACTGGAAAAAAAAATTGTGTAGCTATATTTCTGTTTTGTAAATAATATTTTAACAATAAAAAATAATAAAATAAAGAGGGACGATTCCACATAGCGTTTAATTTCATTTTAATAATTTGTGTAATTTTGTTTTTAGATGTATTTTTTATTTTTAGAATTTGACTAAAAATTTTAATGTTTATTTAATAAAAATAAAGTCACGGTGAAAAGAAAAATCCAAATTACCAAATAGAGGATACCTTAAATATAATTTAGGAAAGTAGTTTAATTATGGAAAAAGAAAATACAACTAATCTCAAAAAAATATGCCTCATTGTAATGAAATTAAATAGAGGATACCTTAAATATATATATATAATAATAAATAGAGCACTATAAGGGCAAATTTGAAAAAAAAAAAAAATGACAGGATTTGAAGTGGAGTTAAAACTGGAATATTTCTTAAAAATGGACATTTTGAATATTTTTGAGAATTTGATATTTCTTATAATTTCTGAAATAATCATTGTGTCGTCATTTCTAATATTCAATTTCCTATTAAAATAGCAATGCCTTTTTATGATTGATGCTTCATTATTGTGATGTTTTTAAAGGTTTTTTTTAGGAAAAAAAATCTCAAAACCACTCCCCAAAGAGAAGCAAAAATAGGTTGGGGTGTTGACTATTATTAATAATTTTATAATTTATATAATTGTTAGTTTACATATTATATAACTTATAAAAATATTATATTTTTTACATATTTTAATTTGAATAAAAAACTAGATAAGTTTCCAAGATGAAATATATATATTTATATAAATTTTTATCTTTTTTAATGTACTTTTACGTTTCGAATTTAATGTAGTGAAAACAAAATTTGCAGAATCTTTTGATTAAATGAAAACAAATATATAGAATAGAGCTATTATTGCAATTGATATATCAAATTCATATTTTTCTTTTATGTAAATATTACCTTCTCTACATAAATTTATATGAAATATTACTCTGATAACTTTTTCTAATAGTCAGAGTTGTTTGGGTAAATATTATCGTTAGTCAAATTCAATGGAAATATATATATATTATATATATATATATATATATATTTATTATATATTTTATTAAATTGATTTTGGCATGAGATATTATACGATTTTTCATTGACTAATATTATAATTATATACGAAATATTACCTTAATGACTTTTTGTCAATTTGATTGCATTGAGATCTTATATGATTTTCTTTCAACAAAATATATATTACTATATATGAAATATTATTATCCTCTAAATGTGTGTGTATATATATGTAATAGAAGCAATATTGATACACCAAAGTGATTAAAAATTACGAAGGGAAGAAAGAGTAAAAGATGAGGCAACCATGGACAATGACAGAGATACTCGATGGAAGCAACATATTGAAGCTACATTTGAGTGCTGAAGAAATGAGAGATGAAGAGTATTATTTGGTTGAATACTTTTATCAATCAAATGAAGCAAAAATCAATATGTTCGATGTGGTTTCAAAAGAAAGTTTTGAAGCAACCATGACACTTGTGGCTCCCAAACTATTTTATATTCAATGGGGTATGGACTTCGTAAACAAAATAAACTATATGGCAGGAGATGAAATTTTGTTGCGTTGGGATTATAGGATACAACAACTATGTTTTAGGGTTCTTCCCGTTTCTGTTACTAGAACTTGTCCAGAACTTCGTTTTCAATTTATGTAGGCTTTACAATCTTTTTTAAGTTTTAAAAAGTAGAAATTAAATGGAACAATTATGTATTATTATTATTATTATTATGGGATATCTCAATTTTGAATTAAATATATATATATATATATATTGTTTGGTGCTTTTTAATTTTTAATGTCTGCATCTTTCTTTTTTTTTTTTTTCCAGCTTCATTCTTTACCCTTTATTTCATCACCTTTTCTTATTTGTACACAATATTTTTAGAGAGAGAAAATACAAGAACTTAATATTAAATTTTAGGTTAAACACACCTTAATCGTTTGTGTCTATTTGTTTAATCTTTATGTTTTAATTTTTTATAAAAAAAGTCATGGATTTACATAATACATAAACATTGTTGAAAGTTTAAGATGTCATTACATTTATATATAATAGATTAATTAATTTTTTTATGAAATTAAAGATAAAAAAAATCAACAAAATCTTATGAAATAAAATGAAAAATCACATAGCTATGAAAGTAAAGGAAAAGCGGGAAAAATCAAAATGAAAATTAAAGGAAAAAAATTGGTAAAATCAAAATGAAATTAAAGTAAAAAATCGATAAAATCTTATATGAAATTAAATGAAAAATAATATGCTATGATAATAAAGGAAAACGGTAAAGCCTAAATTAAATTAAATTAAAACATTTGCAAAATCTCACATTAGATGAGATATATTAGAAATTCCTCAATTTTATTCTCCAAAATTTGTTT